>NW_017278800.1:0-3102 GCF_001594065.2 Cyphomyrmex costatus | reverse complement strand
TATTAATATGTTCTTTTATTAACAAAATTGTTGCTATTTACATAAAGTTAAGATTATTTTTTAATATTGATGGATTATCATACATCGAATTAAATCTATATTTTCATATATAATCTTTGTTATTCTAATAAACTTAGAGAATAAATATGACTAAATATTGAAAGCAGAGAGTAATAAATAATAAACAAAAAATACCTAATTTGTTTACTGAGAAACGATAATTTTTTGTAAGACAAAGAAATTAATAATTAATAATATAATTGAATTACAGACTCTTATATATTTCAAAACAATTACAAAAAATTAAGTAAAAACATAAAAGGCTATTAAGAGTCATAAATATATTTGCGCACCGTTGACAGCGTTGACTCTTAATAGCCTTTTATGTTTTTACTTAATTCTTTGTAATTTTGTAAGACCTTCTACACTCAAATTTTTCGCTTATTTAAATTAAAAAAACCTATTATATTAAAATTAATTTTTTTTTGTAAAAATTAGCAAAAACTTCTCGTACCTTTAATTTGGAATTTGTTTTCAATGCTATTCAATCTTAAATTAAATATATATACAATAGTAAGTATAAAAAATTAAAGCTAGAATAAGTGAATGTTTCTAATTTAAACAATTTATAATATTTATAGGTAAAACATCCACACATGCTGGAGATCATAGATAAAGAAAAAATTAAATTGTTAAAGAAACGTCCAAATGAAAATTCCGAAAATAATAATCCAAATAAATATCATAAATTGGAAAGATGGGGCGCTGGGAGTTCAATGGCTACTCAGAAAGGACTGGATAAAGCAATACTACAGTTTATTGTTGAAAATGTTCAACCTCTGTCCATTGTAGATAGTCTATCGTTTATAAATTTGATTAGAATTGGACTTCCTTCACATATCAATATAATGTGTAGAAAGACATTAAAAGAGAAACTTTGTCAAATGTATCATACAATGAAGACTGCCCTAGAAAAAAAGTTGATAGGAATAGAGATAGTTGCGACAACGGCAGATTTGTGGAGCAAAGGAAAAAGGTATAATATGTGTGTATAACTTATATATTAATAAACTTTATTGAAAAATAATGCCAAAAATGAACTAACAACAATGGATATTAAAATAATATTAATTGAATTTAATGTATGATATACATTAAAAATTTAAGCGAAACTAGTTTTGACTTTACAAAGTCTTTATCAGTCGTATATGATTTACAAAATATGAATTAATTTAAACGTAATAAAGATTAAATGTCGCAGAGATAAAAATTGATAGTCAAACAATTTAATCTTTTATTATATGGTATTTAAGTTAATTTGTATTTTGTAAATCATATACGACTTATGAAGACTTTGTAAAGTCGAAACTAGTTTCGCTTAATTTTTAATCTACCATATTAAATTTAATTAATATTATTAACATATTAAATTTAATTAATATTATATTAACAATATTTTAACATCCATTATTGTTAACTTGTGTTTGGCCGTTTCTCTCGAGAGCTTATATTGTAATTTCAATAACGAACATTATTTTATTTTATATTAGCAAGTTAAATAATTTGAATAAATTCTTTGCAGTGTTTTAAGACGCTGACTAGTATAATAGGTTGTATTCCGACATTTATTACAAGTATTTAAAATTTATAGTGTATGTGACATACGTTATAGATTTTTAGTACTGTCAGTGAATGTTAAAACGTAGGCATTATTAAAATTATCGCTCAATGTAATACAATTTGTGATATTACTTTTAGTCGTGAAACGTTGCGTTTCAAGTCCGACAAAATGAATCGCCGCAGTTTATTAGAACTGAAAAAAATGTAGTAATATTTACTTAGAAAATATTATTAAGATTTGTAATACATTATATGTATAATAAATATATATACATTATTGTTTAATATTTCGTTAATTAAAATTATATTTGTAGAAGTTACTTAGGCATAACTGTACACTGGATTAATCCTGAAAATTTAGAGAGAGAATCGGCTGCACTAGCTTGTCGCAGGATAAAAGGCAAACATACATATGACGTTTTAGCTCAGGCAATTAATTCAGTCTTTCTCGAATACCACATCCAAAATAAAGTATGTGCTACAACAACTGATAACGGAACAAATTTTGTTAAAGCCTTCCAGTAAGTTTATGGTTATATATTTTATATACTCTTTAAAAAATGTTTTACATTATGTTTTTTAATATATTAATAGATATATCTATATAATTAATATAAATAAAATGTAATTAAATACTACATATGTAATTAAATAAAGTATATAATTAATATATATGATGTTTTAATGTAATTTATAAATAAAAATTATAGAAGTTTCCAGAAGGATGAAGATGAAGAATCTATTAATACAGAATTTCATAGTCTAAGTGATCTTTTGATTACTGATGTGGAAAATATAGATTCAGAAAGTTTATTTAGTCTTCCACCACATCATAGATGTGCGAGTCATACACTGAATCTTATAGCAGTGAAAGATTCTGATAAAGCACTAGACAGTGATGCTGTATACAAGAAGAAATATAGAATGACATTCGCAAAACTAATAAAACTTTGGAATAAGCAAAATCAGTCGACACAAACAGCTGATAAAATAAAGGAAAATTTGGGTGTCTATTTAAAAACTCCTGTAATTACCAGGTAAGAAGATTTTTTTATTGCAGAAGATAGTGGGTTTGTATTCTGAATCTTAGCTTAGCTTATTTTTTCCCTTAGATATTGGCAGTTCGGAATACACCCAGTAAATAAGAAATCGATTTAGTTTTAAGACTGATAATTGATGTAACGCTTTTATCAGCGCGTCGATTGGATAATAAACGTTAGGTCTTTTTCATTAGCTCTGATTATAATTTTGAAATAAAAATTGATTATGAATATTAGTCTTAGATTGAATAGGTTTTATATTTATCTACTATCATCTCTCTCAAATATTAATCATATTGGTTGAAACATTAATTTCTACTTCTCTTCGCGTTTTTATATTTATCATTACTATATATATATATGTATATATAAATGTCATAATATATAATAAAAACAGTTATTTAAACTTTTACCTCATTTTCTAATCTTTATTTTAATACAG
>NW_017278799.1:0-306 GCF_001594065.2 Cyphomyrmex costatus | reverse complement strand
TTAAATTGTTAATAACAATTAACCTACCACTTTTTACAAAATCTAACCGACATATTCGGATTCCGGAGGTCAAAATCTATAAGAATGCATATATATCTCGAGGCGACATTTCAGGTTACACAGAAGTGTACTCAGCGTCTGGACTAATTCACTTCTTTCACAGAAATCGAAAATTGGCTCCAAAATTAGATCGGCTCCAAAGACGAGTCATTTTTTCGAGATGGAATTCGAAAATTGCCTGATAGATGGGAAAAAGTAGTAGCCAGCCATGGACAATACTTTAATTATTCTGTTCACTCATTTTGT
>NW_017278798.1:0-1607 GCF_001594065.2 Cyphomyrmex costatus | reverse complement strand
TCGGAGTCTATGTAGACGCATCCACATACGGATTGGGTGCGCGCCTGTATCAATATGCGGAGTCGGGAGGCGACGAGTTTACGCTGGCCTACGCAAGCAGGAGCTTGAAGGGCGCCGAGCTCCGATACACCGTGACCGAGTTGGAGTGCCTTGCATTGGTATGGGCGCTCAGAAAGTGGTACACTGTGCTGATTGGACGTCACGTTAGGGTGCACACGGACCACAGGGCGCTCAGGTTCCTGGAGACGTGTGTAACAAACAATACTAGAATCGCGAGGTGGTTCGCGTTTCTACAGGAATTTGATCTTGAGATCGTGCATATCCCGGGGAAGGAGAATAAGGAGGCGGACGCGATGTCTAGGCTGGACGCGGAGCCGGGAGCCGAGGAGTCCAGCGTACGACGAGTGGCGCTGATCAACGACGTAGAAGATGGCAGCGAGACGGGTAGTTGGGTGCCCATAATCAGACGGGCCCAGGAGAGGGACCCGGATTTGCAGCGCTCGGCAACGCGCCATCCGGATCACATATACTTAAGAGACGGATTGTTGAGGGTGCGTGATGAGGACGGAGTCGGAGATCGGATTGCGCTGCCGGAGTCAGTGACCTGGAGGATTTTCAACAAAGTGCACCAACTACTGTTGCATTTTGGTACGGATAAGGTCTTGGCGTTGGCCCGAAGATTGTTCCATGGGTTCAACTTCGGAAGAATCGCCAGAGATGTTGTGGCTTCTTGCAGGATATGCATGGCCACCAAGTATTATACCAGGCCCACAGTGGGGAGCCAATACTACGATTTGCCAGAGGAACCTGGACAGAAGGTGTCCATGGACATTTTCGGTCCGTTACCGAGAACCCGGGACGGACACAAATATCTCCTAGTCGTTATGGATCAGTTTAGTAAATATACCAAGCTCTATCCGATGACCAATCAGGTTATGGACACTATCATGGACGTCCTGCGAAGTGAGCATTTTACCGAGGAGGGCGTACCAGAAACGATCCTGACTGACAATGGGGGACAGTTCAAAACCGAGAGATGGAAATGGTTTGCGGACGAATGCGGTTTTCAAGCCGTGAAAACGTCTCCTTACAACCCACAATCGAACCCGGTTGAAAGGGTGATGAGGGAGATAGGCAGGGTAGTGAGAACCTACGCTAGCGACAGACATCATACGTGGAGCAGGGTGATCCCAAGACTGGAGAAGGTGCTCAACGCTACCGAACATTCCAGCACCGGCTTCGCTCCTACGGAATTGCACACCGAGAGAGGAATGGAGTTGGGGATACACCCGGCGCTGATTCCACGAGTGCAACACGGATTGGATAAGGCGACGAAGGTTACCCAGGCGAAGGAGACCCTCAACAAACAGGCGGCCAAGCGGAAGCAGCAATTCGTTAAGAAAGGATGTGTAACAGGATATGCGGAAGGAGACTTGGTGTGGGGAAAGCTACACAGAAGGTCGGACGCGAGCCGCAGACTGACGAGGAAGATACATTTAGTATACGATGGACCATTCCGAGTAAGGGCGGAAATAAGACGCAATGCCTATGAACTCGAGGACCTGGAAGGTAACCCAGTTGGAGTGTACAACGCTAGACAACTCAGA
>NW_017278797.1:0-305 GCF_001594065.2 Cyphomyrmex costatus | reverse complement strand
ATAGCCATCAATGGTAAAAGGTACAAGGGACCACTCGCGCTCAATGACTATCTTCGTTTTCTTTCGGCGAACGTTTCAATAAACGCTGTGTATCAACGGCCATCAGAAGAAATTGTGATGTTCACGAATAATAAAATTTACATGGTAGATTATCCGAGTTTTCAATTGAAAAATGGTTGGCCGAAAACGCATTCCGTCCTGAACTTTCCCGCAGAAATGCTCGTTAACGCAGCATTAGTCATCAACCGAGGACAAACGTACGTGATCTTCGATGGCGACAGCGTAGCGTTAATGAATGAATGCGA
>NW_017278796.1:0-670 GCF_001594065.2 Cyphomyrmex costatus | reverse complement strand
TTTGTTAGGGATAGAGCGAAGAATTGCGTAAGCAAAAAGAAAGTATCATTCAGGTTTAATATGAGGTGGTGTTGAAAGTGAATTGGCAGGGGTAAAGTTATCTGGATCACTAAAAATAAATGGATATTGTAGGATAATTAATGAAAATAAAGATGATATAAAAATGAATACTTCTAATAAATCTTTGTAGGAAAAATAATTATGGAAAGGAATTTTATAGAGATCACTATTTAATCCTATTGGATTTGAAGAGCCTGAAATATGTAAAAAAAATAAATGAATTATGATAAAAAATATAATAATAAAGGGTAGGATAAAGTGAAAGGAAAAAAATCGATTAAGGGTAGAGTTATTAATAGAAAATCCTCCCCAAATTCAAATAACTAAGATATTTCCAATATAAGGAATTGAGGATAATAAATTTGTAATTACTGTAGCTCCTCAGAATGATATTTGTCCCCATGGGAGAACGTATCCTAGAAAGGCTGTTGATATAGATAAAAGAAAGATAGAAATTCCTGAAATTCAAGTATAAGTTAAATTATGGGAAGTATAATAAATATTACGGCTAATATGAATATATATACAAATAAAAAAAAATGAAGCTCCATTTATATGAATATTACGGAAGATTCATCCATGAGGTACATTTTGGATAATATGAATAATT
>NW_017278795.1:0-1657 GCF_001594065.2 Cyphomyrmex costatus | reverse complement strand
AGGGAAGGAATAGTCGCCGGAAAAAACCTTAACAGATATTAATTCGACCGATGGCAAGAGGTCAGGCAGGGAGTCAATTATCGAGTATTGAATTGAGTTCCTGATTAAAATAAAAAGGCCTCTAATATCATGAGAGACAGAGTCACGCCTAATACAGTCAAATCCCCTAATCGTAAAAGAATGATGAGAGGACAAGCAAGTTTCGGCTAGAATTAGGATGTCGAGGTTCTCCATCATCTTCTCGATTTCAGGTTTTTTGGATAGGGCGCCGCGACAATTCCAGAAGGAGATTCTAAGAGGATGAGCTGGGGAGAAGTGATTGTTATTGCGGGGGGATTGAGTAGGCATGAAGAATGAATTAGAATATCTTAGTGAAATCTGCGAGAATCTCTTGGATCTGTCGGAGGGTCTAAACTATGGTGGAGTTACCTTGTTCGGAGGAAAAAGTACCTAAAAATTTTTGAAGAAGGTTCAAAATTAATGAAATAAAGTTAGACAGCACAGAATGAGATGAGTTAGAAGAGGAGGAAGAAGGAATTTCAGTAGTAGGAATAGTGGGAGTGGGAATAAAAGACAAGGGTTGAGAATGAGGAGGGGGAGGGATATAAGGGGGGAGGTGGGAGTATGGAGAAGTAGAATAATTAGAATTCGACCATCTTCCATAAGGCGCAATAAGACATGCGTTATGCGCCGAACGAAGATCATTAGATGCTTGATTATTAGCATTGATAAGGGGAGAGGGAGGTTTAGGATGGGGAACCGTACGAGTATGATGATTATTAAGAGGCTGATTATTAGCTTGCTGCGAGGAGCGAGCCTTCTCGCTATAAGAAGGAGAATTATCCCCCATATAAGCGTTGCCGAATTCAGAAATCTCACCGAGAACTTCATATGGATTAATATCATAAAAGTGCGAGGATGAGGCAGTGAAGGGAGTATTATTAGAAAAGAAACGAGGAGAAGATTGGGGGGGGCAGGATGGCGGTGATAAAGAGGGAAAGTCGTTGTAGGAGGGGTTATTGAAGGGTAAGGGGGGGGGGTACGAGGGCTACGAGGAAAGCCCAAGCCTCGTGCGAGCTTCCATGTATGAAATATTTTTATCAGCGGCAAGTTGATAGACTTGTTTATGTTTTAGGTAGAGGGGGCATTTAGAGGAGGAGGGAAAATGATCCTGATTGCAGTTGACACATTGTGGAGGAAGATGCACACGCGGGCAGTCCTCCTGATTGTTATGTTTCCCCTGACCACACCTAGTGCAACGAGGAGTACTCTTGCAATCAGAACTGATATGTCCAAATCGAGGAATATATGGAATAATCGGGAAGGAGACATGCATATATGTCAGGGATCGTGGTAAAAGCTGATCTTGAAATTTGATCATAACTGAAAGGGAAGGCTGCAGCTCGTCTTTTCCATCCTTTTTGATCCTACGTTGCAGTCTCTTCACTGAGAGAATTTTAGCTTGAGAGGAAAAGTCCTTCAGGATATTTTCCTCCGTTATGTCCAATGAGATGTTTTTGGCAACTCCTGTTCTCATGACCCTAAAAGTAGGGATAGAAGCTCTCAAATTGTTAGCTTTAAGAGAATCAAGACAAAGGATGCTATTAGCTTTATCATGATTATTGAGAGCGACCGAAACCTTATTACGTCCGGCCGA
>NW_017278794.1:0-708 GCF_001594065.2 Cyphomyrmex costatus | reverse complement strand
GAGTACATGTACTCTTTTCGAGGTCGGAAAACAGTGTACTCTTACTTTTCACTTATTGTACTCGTTTTTTAAAAATGAGACAAAATTAAAAAAATTATTATTTAGTAATTACGTAGTATATAATATTCACACTTTAACATATCTTATATATGATCGCACTAACAACAGCGAATAGCTCTCATTAGCCTTACTATTCTTGTTATTTGAAATTTTTGAGAGTTTTCTTTAATTGATATTGTTTAATAATTATAAATTTATACGAAGTTATGCTTGGTTTGTACTAGGTTGTTAGGCCGGTATTCATAGTCAGTTCTTATTTGAAGACTGTCTTAAGTAATGCCTCAAGACGCAACTGCGGCCCTCTAATTGGATCGTGATACCTGAAGATTGTACATATATATACGTTTGTTACATTTTTAATTATGTTATATGTACAAATGTAGTTGCTACAACGCAAATAAATATTACTTTCATTATATCAACATTAGGGTGGCACTTAGGACCAAAATTTTTCTTGACGCCCCCCAAATCGACTCCAAAAAATTCAAAAAAAATCACTGAATTTTTGCAGATTTTTATCTTCACTCCTAATGGCCCCCACAGAGCCTCGTAAATTAACATTGTTTTTACATCAGAAAAAAATTGTTTTTAGTATTTCTACTGGCATTTTTAACGCAGTCGGTCTAAAAATCTACCAAGTGAGATATC
>NW_017278793.1:0-448 GCF_001594065.2 Cyphomyrmex costatus | reverse complement strand
GCGGCTGCCACTGTTCGGGCCGTGCTGAGACGGTCCCTGAGTACGTCTCTCTCCGAGGCGTCTACAATAAAGGTGCGATTATCACCAAATAATATCAAAATTATCAGAGGTTACAAAACAATACGACCTGCGTGTACCGCGCTTCCTCGAGGACACAATCGGGATCTTCTTCGGTGGTTTCTTGCTTCCTCCACGACGTCTTCTTTCTTCCTTCCGTGAGTGAGGCGGCAACATTACACGAATCTAAGATAACCACCGCTCACGCTCTAATGTGACTAATAATCGTTCTTTAAAAATCTGAAATTACTAAATATTTTATATAAAAGAATATACAAAACGGAACAAAAAAAGATATAAATGTGGCACGCTCGCTTGTGCCCTCGCCCTCCGAGTTTAGAGGACACAGGATCTCCGCGTAAATGCAATCACAAGTGACTGACACAAAGTG
>NW_017278792.1:0-684 GCF_001594065.2 Cyphomyrmex costatus | reverse complement strand
AAGAGTGAAATGGCCTATATTTCTCTCTCACTTGTAGGATTTCGCTAGGAAATGCCGGACTCGTCTGATGGCCAGTCTCTGTTAGAGGGTCTCTAGTTACAACATGCCTCTGATGTTCATATTTGCATGGGTGGCTTTGTGAGCTTTAATGTATTTCATTATCGTATGTCTTTTTTAGTTTGAGAAACTACAAAAAGAAAACGGTGAGGGCTTCGAAAAGCCAAGATGTCTATGAGTTAGCTGCAGTTGAATAAATAATATGAAATATATAAAAATAATAATTATTTTGCACTTATCTTTAAAAATAAAAACTCAAACCTGTTAAAACTTCACAAATTTATTATTATTACTATATGTCTCATTGCTGTTACAATTAGCCCCAAACACGGGGCAAATTGTAACAACCGTTTTTTTTTTATAAAACGCATGTTGTGGAGAAAATGTGTAGGTTCTTTAATATTTTCTGTTCTGATTTATTGTATAATGATTGATTTCTCGATAAAAGTAATTATAGTTATAAAATACTCGATAGATTTCATAATATATACAATATTTTGAAAATTGTTACAACATGCCCCTCGCTCCCCTATATATTTTGTATCATGTAATGACAGTTGATACGATTTTGCAAGACGCAATATTCTGCATTATTTAATTTATGAGTAATGATTTTGTAAATAATTT
>NW_017278791.1:0-505 GCF_001594065.2 Cyphomyrmex costatus | reverse complement strand
GATTCGTCGTTTGACGACCGCTTTTTGTATATACGATTTCGAAGCTTATTAATAAAGCGGATTGGATAGGCCGTTATGCGAAGAAGCTTCGGCCATGAAGAATAGCGGGAAGCGAAGTCCCATTGAGATTCGATATCGAGAGTTTGTACGACGAGGGTCAAACGTTTTTCAAACGAGGTGTAGTGATCTTGCCGAGATTCATTCGGCCACATACTTGAAGGAAGCTTGAGCCACTCGGGGCCTTGCCACCACAGTGAGCTCTCCGCGAACGAGGAAGCGGTAACTCCGCGTGATGCTAGATCCGCGGGATTCTGATGAGTCGGAACATGATGCCACGTGGCATCAGGTATTAGAGTTTGCACATCGTGCACTCGATGCGCGACAAACGTTTTCCATTGAGATGGAGATTGGCGTAGCCAAGAGAGAGTGACGGTTGAATCCGTCCAGCAATGACATGGACTTGTCGAAAATTCTAATGTCGTTCGGGCAAACGACATTGTTCGTG
>NW_017278790.1:24739-25360 GCF_001594065.2 Cyphomyrmex costatus | reverse complement strand
GATAAAATTCATATAAAATCAATGTTTCAAAATGTTAATGTAATGTTCCTTGCTTACTGGGACTATTTGAGTTACTTTATTCTATTCTACTATTTATCAATTTAAAGCTATAATATTACCGTAGAATCATGATGAAGATATTACTTTAAGAGATGATTTTCTTTCACTAACAAATTGACTAAAGAAGACTATTAGACGGATTTCCATATATTTAATTTATAATGTTATTTCCAAATTTGTATTTGACTGAAGAGGACTTCTGTATGAGTCGAAACGTTTCGTATTTAATTAATTATATTATTTAATAAAGATTGTTCATCTTATATTTTATTGCTTGTTTATAATACCGACATTAATATCATAGATTTTGTTGTTTTTTATAAAAATTTATATTAGTTAAATAGGTATAATAGAAAGATGTTATCAGAAGAGAAAGCCATGTAAAATAATATTATAATAATTGAATATATAAATAGTGTATTTTACAATTACTACCGAATGTATAAATGCATTGTATAGTCAGTTTTAAGCAAACTTTTTGACAAAAGAAATTACAACACACTAAACTTTTCATAAATTTTAATTTTATTTTTCGTTTTGAATGATTTCAATTAAAATAGT
>NW_017278790.1:11531-15361 GCF_001594065.2 Cyphomyrmex costatus | reverse complement strand
GATTATAACGAACCTGATTATGTAACACTCGTTATAACTAATCAGAGATTCAAATAAAATATTTCTTTCAAAAAATTTACAAAGGCATGCAATTTTTTCGAACTCTAGGCTAAAATTCTCTTTAGCATTAATATGTGCGGCAGAATTAGAGATCAGACACAACGAATTGAATAATAAACGGTTCAATGCATTGAATTTATTTTATAAAATGAACTTTATAGAAAACCTTTCCCTTATTATATTAAGTGAACTTTATAGAAATTTATAGAAAATCTTTGCTCTTATACATATATCGATTTATAAAAAATGCTTATTCAACGTATTGAACCGTTCCTTTATTACGTTCATCGTGTCAGGATCATTATTATTATACGACGGTATTTCAACAAATTTTAAATATGTTTCAGATATTCATGTCTACAACTTAAATGGATTGATGGAGTTGGTGTTCACAATCTGGGCCCCTATTCTTGTAAAGTATCGCATACGATAAGCTAAAAGGAAATGGTATATCGTACGTAACGTATACTATAGCGTTTTCCTAGTTTTACGTATATGATAATTTCAAGAACAGGGGGCCTGTTCTCAATTTAAGATCGTCTTATTTATAGCCTGTTCAATTTACTGACTCGACCCGACTCCGAACTCCACGGTTTGTTCTTTTTAACTGCATTTCTTGCATAATTTAGTTCTTCTGTTTTGCAGCTCAACAGAACAGACCATTCACTCGCAGTCGGTTCGAGTTAATAAATCAAAAAAGCTATTAAGCACAATGTACGGAAAGATTATCTGTTCTCGTAGTGCGATCTGAGTGAGACCAGGGGGTCAATCACGTAACTTTTTCTCTAGGGCGGAAACGTGAAAAGTGAAAATTTTTTGCATGTATCGGTGTATATATTCATACATACATTCATAAAAGTTTTCACTTTTCACGATTTCGTGAAGAAAAACTTAGAGAAAAAGTTATGTGATTGACTCCCAGATTGCGAATATCAATCGTAGCTTCGATTTTCTTCGTACGTGAGCGCAAATTTTTTCTACATAAAAGTTGCTTATACTGATAATAATTTTTGAATTTCTGTATATATATTATATGTAATTTACTCATGTTTGTTGTAAATCACCGCAAGTGTATAGGGGTATATGCTATGTTTTTTAAGTATATTAAATTAAATTTATATTATACTGTTATTTTATGTTTTTAATAATAAATTTTTTCATATCTTTTAATTTTTCTTTTATAATTACAACCTTTACCAAGCCGTCCTCCATGAACACTTCATTGTCTACTGTCCACAATGCAACATAAATCTGTTTAATTCTGCAAACTGCGCGCCGAATCTATTTTTCGTTCTTAAACGCAATCTTAACGGAACATTACTTGAAATATTTATTTCATTATATCAATTAGTTCATCTAAAATAAAAAGTTTCATTAATATATACTTTAAATTTTTAATATATAATATATAATAATATATAATCTTTTAATATAAATGTATTTGCAAGATTAGCAGAAGACTTTGAATTATTATAATAATAAAACTTTATTTAATATATTATAGTATACATATCATAAATTATATATATATATATATCTAACTGATTTCCAACGTGGAAAAAATCTGGTACAAACATGGAGGAAGAATGGATGTCTAATAGAGATCTATTCGATATTCAACGTGGAAATAAAATCTCGTAGAGCCATAGAAGTAGGATGGATGTCAAATTGAGACCTATTCAATTTCCATCGTGGAAATAAAGTTTCGTGGAGCAATGGAGGTAGGATGGACGTCTAATGGAGGCCTATCCAATTTCCACGGTGGAAATAAAATCTCGTAGAACCATGGAGGTAGGATGGATGTCTAATGGAGATCTATCCTATTTCCATCGTGGAAACAAAATCTCGTGGAGCCATGGACGTAGGATGGATGTCTAATGGAGATCTATCCTATTTCCATCGTGGAAACAAAATCTCGTGGAGCCATGGTGGTAGGATGGATGTCTAATGGAGATCTATCCAATGTCGATCGTGGAAACAAAATATCGTGGAGCCATGGAGGTAGGATGGATGTCTAATGGAGATCTATCCTATTTCCATCGTGGAAACAAAATCTCGTGGAGCCATGGAGGTAGGATGGATGTCTAATGGAGATCTATCCTATTTCCATCGTGGAAGCAAAATCTCGTGGAGCCATGGAGGTAGGATGGATGTCTAATAGAGATCTATCCAATGTCGATCGTGGAAATAAAGTCTTGTGGAGCAATGGAGGTAGGATGGAGGTCCAATAGATGTCTATCTGACTTCCATCATGGAGATAGACGTCCTATGGAGCTATGGAAGTTTGATGGACATCCACTGGATATCAATTTCTATGTGGGCATCTAGTGCATATACATACAAACATATAAAGGCAGTTTTGACGACTGTAGTCAAATATACACTTTTAATATATATCTAATGTATATACGTATAAAAATATATAAAGGCAGTTTTGACTACAGTCGTCAAAACTGCCTTTATATATTTTTTTAATATACACTTAAGTGTCAAAATTGCCTTTATATATATATTTTATATACAATGTCGTCAAAACTGCCAATTGATTAACGATGTCGTCGAAACTGCCATTTTATACTTATTTCTATTTTACTTAAAAACTACAAAAAAGTATATGAAATTATTTATGCACAGTAACCTCAAGGTAAATTGGAACGAATGTATGCAGAAAATAGAAACTGTCGTCAAAACTGCCATTGGACAAATATATATATATAATTTTTGGGGTCAATTTTCAAAGGATGATATTCATTGGGTTTTTTATTTTGTGATTAGGTAATCGTTTTAATTTTGATAGGTTCAATTTTTGTAGTTTTTTTCCATTTACGCCGTGAAACTTCGCCAAGTTTTAAAGAATTGCTAAATTTTTGCTAAAAAATTGTTGATCTTTGAACTGTGATAACTTCGTAATAAAATATCGTAAAACTATTGTCATCGCCTTATTTTAAAGGGCAAAGATTCTACTTTCGATTCGCAAAATTAATTTTCCTCGAAGATGCTTTTACACTAGGAAGCAGAATGGAAATTTGACAAGGATTCAAATCTCAAAAATTTCACAAAGACAAACGGTTCTATGGAGTTGCAAAAAATGCTTTCCAGCTCAAATTAGCATGAATTGAAGCATGCTTTTTAAATTGACTTATTGAAAAGAGTAGAGTATATAGGCGGGTTCTAACTCAAGTCTGTTCTTTTTCCGTAAGTACTTGATTTATGAACCAGGTTTACCAACATAAATTCTTGATTTATGAACCAGGTTTACCAACATGAAATACCCAAGTCTGTTCTTCTTCCGTAAGTAATTGATTTATGAACCATGTTTACCAACATAAATTATAATGTGTTTAAGAACGCGGAGCGGGTATAAATTATAATACGTTTAGGAACTCTGTGGTGATGCTAGGGGATGACGTCACGGGGTGAGAGGGGTATGACGTCACGGGAGGGGAGTAGATGATGTCAAAAGGCGAGGGGTATGATGTCATGGGATGGGAGGATAATGATAACGCCGCAGGGGGATGACGGGGAAGAAAATGACGTCGCGGGAAATTTGCGCGGGATCAGTGTTGTCGCCGTGGGGTCAATGGCCGCTAGGCGCGGGGTCCTCCGAACACTTTAAGCTATCGCGCGCGGTCCTCCCCTGCCGCGAGGTCCGTAGGGCGCGGTCTCTCCGGGCGCGGTCCGTCGCCGCCTTCACGCGCAGGCCGCCGTCGCCGCCGTCGCCGCCGCCGCCGCCGCGCTATACTTACCGTGTATACTTACCATGTATACTC
>NW_017278790.1:0-3251 GCF_001594065.2 Cyphomyrmex costatus | reverse complement strand
CAATCAATGTACTCGTATGGAAAGACACCCTTTCGTGTTAAAAGATTAAAATTTTCTTCTGATAAATGAGAAAATTCGCGTCGCAGTACCCGCAGCTTATCTTTACTGAGAAAAGATGATAATTTGTCTAAACTAGAAGCGAGAAATCTATATGAATCTATGAAACGTAATTGTATACAATTTGTTTTATCATCTTTAGTGTCATCAACGTGTTTAGTAAAAGATATATATTTTTCTTTAGTTATCGGTAATAAATCTACCCGTCCTTCGTACGCGGTGGCAATTTCTTTGATAATGAAATGAGCGTCGTAACCGGTTAAATTGTGAAAGACTACGGGTATGCAACGCGAATCCTTATAATTTAAATTACAATTTGAATGCGCGGGACCTCTGTATCGCCCGGTGAGATGGCAGTGATCGCGTGCCCGCTTATCATCTTTCATGAACGGTTTCTCGCACACATGACAGTGCGTGGCGTTGTTAAATTTTCGCCAATCATCTCGCGTGAAATCCATGGGAACATTGGTTGAAATTACAAATTGCATACTATGTGCTAAATTTTTCAATTCATCCGCGAACCATGATATGCAGTCTTTATCGCGGTGAAAACGATAGCCCGACAGCGAGTTGCCACGTACTGCGAGCAGTACACGTAATACCCGATACTGAAGACGTTGTGATGTTGGTATGTATACGTGGAGGTTGTTGGATCTTTAGCCGTTTTCTCCAATGCGCATTCCAAATCGGCGTAGACTACGAACGGGACGCGCTCCTTCCTGCAATGATTGCGGAAGCTCAGCCACTTGTCGTCCTCGCTCGGCAGCCTTATCGCACAATCATTCATTTTTCCGCAGTCGACGCTGTGGAGCTCCAACTTGGCACTTGAACTAAAATAGTGGAGGCATCTGAAAAAAAAAATAAAAAAATTTGTTTTTTATTATTATTTTATTATTTTATTATTATTATTACTATTGTTACTGTTACAACACTGATCCCGCGCGAATTTCCCGCGACGTCATTTTCTTCCCCTTCATCCCCCTGCGGCGTTATCATTATCCTCCCATCCCGTGACATCATACCCCTCGCCTTTTGACATCATCCACTCCCCTCCCGTGACGTCATACCCCTCTCACCCCGTGACGTCATCCCCTAGCATCACCACAGAGTTCCTAAACGTATTATAATTTATACCCGCTCCGCGTTCTTAAGCACATTATATTTTATGTTGGTAAACATGGTTCATAAGTCAATTACTTACGGAAGAAGAACAGACTTGGGTATTTCATGTTGGTAAACCTGGTTCATAAATCAAGAATTTATGTTGGTAAACCTGGTTCATAAATCAAGTACTTACGGAAAAAGAACAGACTTGAGTTAGAACCCGCCTATATACTCTACTGAAAAGTAACATTATGGACGTTTAATTATATTTAAAAAAATTTTTTATAAAAATGATATGTGTGCCGCCGGCAATAGCATAATCGAAGGTATACCATGAGGAGGTTGCACGGTCGGACTTGTACTTCGTGCGTGCGTGCGTGCGTGCGTGCGTGTGGCGTTTATCCCCCCCTCCGTCCCACACGTACACAGGGGGGTATTTAAAAACGCGTATTGCCTCCTCTTTTCCATACAACTTCTTGGCATCGCTCTTGCATATTGATGCACCGACGTATCAATTCTTGGGTGATATCGTTCCAAAGTCGTCGAAATGCAGCTCCTAGTGCTTCCAAAGTTACAGGAGGTCTTTCCATACTTCGCAGTCGTCATCCAAGGATATCACATAGATGTTCGATAGGGTTGAGATCTGAATTCATTGGTGGGTGTTCAAGAGTTATTATGTCATTTGATCTGAGAAAGCGACGAATATTTTATGCCGCATGAGGACGAGCATTGTCTTGCATGAGAGTAAAAATTCTCTTCCAATTCTGTCGCGCATTGGGAGCACATGCCGACTTAAAACTTCCTCCACGTATCGTGCAGAATTTAATCCTGGTGGAGGCACTATCACAATTTTCTTGAATTATTAACCAATTTAAATTGTAATTTCTGTGTCTTGTAAACATTCAAATAAACAGTCAAATATTGCTATCAGGAGACGCGGTAGCGTCTCCGGCCATGTTCAAAAACTGCGAGACGCTACAAGTCTCTTATCCCGAGGCACCAAAGTCCATTTTTGGGAGGTGCGTAATTACTAAAATAAAAATGTATTAAACCAACATGTTTTTCTCTATCTCTTTATCTCTCTTCCTTTATATCTAGTTTAACCAGTTTCACCATACAAACTTACCTTTTTAAAAAAAAGGAAAAAAAAGCGCTAAGAGTGGGTGTTGATGGTCAAAAAACCATTTGGGCCAGTTTCACCAACGCCAATTACTTAATAGACTGTGAAACTGACCAATCACATTTGTTGTTTAGTAGAACCATCTTTAAAAACCTACGTGATGTTATCCTTAGGCCAGTTTCAGCAACGCCAATTACTTAATCGACTGTGAAACTGACCAATCACATTTGCTGTTTAGTAGAACCATCTTTAAAAACCTACGTGATGTTATCCTTATTTCGATAAAAAACCGTTTGGGCTAGTTAAATTCTACGATACATTGCACTTCCTCCCTCTTCTTCTTCTCCCTCCTCCCATCCTCACTACTCATCTTTTTCGTTATATTTCATTATCTTGTCATATAATATGGATTTTTTCCATAAAATATATAAGAGTGCGTGCTTTTGATAAAAAAAACCGTTTGGGCCAGTTAAATTCTATCTCTAAAGATCTAAGAAGAGGTATACTATCTTTACACTTATTTAATTCTAATGACATGTATCATTTGTGTAAAAGATTTGATATCAACAGTCGGCGTCAAATTAAACCGTTTGGGCCAGTTAAATTCTAAAATAAAAAGTAAAACACAAGTGGTACGTAAAACACATACACTTTACGTATGTTCACTTTATACTGGCAAACTTTAATTAATAATCGGTTACTTTTCGTGATAATATATTAATACAATTTAATTCGTGATAGTACTGCGATAGTTTTAAATATACATCATATCAGTCAGCAGTCAGTAGAATTTAAAATAATAATTTTATTTAAAATAGAACAAATGTACATATTAAATTTTATTTAATATGTATTTAAATGAAGACTGCACGGTTTATTGTCGGTGAGCCGGGTGAGGAGGTAACGTGCGACTCGCGTCCGCCCTTGCACATCAAAACAATCCCCAAGGCTGCTTTCACTAACCGTCTAT
>NW_017278789.1:0-818 GCF_001594065.2 Cyphomyrmex costatus | reverse complement strand
AATATTCACATGGACAATCCAGGCTGTATTTCTCTTGTGTGTATGCTTTGGCTTTATGGGGCTGTTATATGTACTATCATATTACAAATATCATCTATGTCTGGCAGCATAGTTCAAAATTAGTCCTTATCATGTTCTATTTATTTAAATTGGTGATTCTTTCAATGATATTTATCAGTTTCTACCGTTATAAGGTAAAAATTTTAAAATATTCTTTTCTATTATTACTTGACCTTTGAATAATTATTTATCAGTTTCTACCGTTATAAGGTAAAAATTTTAAAATATTCTTTTCTATTATTACTTGACCTTTGAATAAAAAAAATTACTGGATAAGAATACCCTTAATGACTACAAGAAGACAAACGCTGTTAACGGTACGCAATTTAAATACAAAAATATCTTACTTACAAATTTCGAACGTTTCAGTCTCATTGTTTGGACCATCATCAGCGTATATAAAAATATACAAAGATGTTACTTGGTGTTAGAGATAATGATATTTGAACGCAGTAATGAATTTAAAATCAAAAGTGGTATGTGCATCACTTAGTGAAGTGAAGGTGTATTAAGAATTTTAGATATATGTATGTCTGTGTGTGCGAAGTAGTAAAAAATATAGAATCAGAGACATAAAGAGTAAAACGTTATTAATTATGCTTATTTCTATATTGATCGACAAAGACACAATTCCAAATTAACAATTAAAACTGTCATAATTAGATTAACTGACGATTTCATATTTCTAGTGTCAATGACTTTTGACATATATATTATATTATATATTAATAGCGTTTTACGCCTTGTAGCCATTAGAC
>NW_017278788.1:0-843 GCF_001594065.2 Cyphomyrmex costatus | reverse complement strand
AAATAATTATATTTTATAAATATTTTATTAACGCTTGAAAGAATACTGATAATTTTGTCTTAACATTTTTGTATAAAATATTTTTTGATGTCTCAATTAATTTTCGAAGTATAACGAAAAACCAGCTATATATATAAGGGATGATTTCTTTCCATTTTTCCGCCGCAAATAATATTTTCTAAATTCATTTTTTATATAAACTATATATTTATATATCTCGTATATAAAGTTTCGTTAAGATCAGAATTTAACATTTTTTATGATTAACTAACATTTCTTACGCCCAGAGAATATGAAGTCGTCTAAAAAATGATTAAATTGTTATGAAGATATTTTTCGATAAAAGAAAATGTTGATGTAAATGAATAAAAAATGACAGATGTCGCATTGTGCTAATCGTTTTTATAGTCTTATATGATAACGAAAGTGTAACTTCTGTGGATACCTTTCATTCGTCTTTTAGACTTCTTTTAGTTTTTATATTTTGTGTGTGGCACATATAACGTTTATTAACATATCAGGTCCCTGAATTTTTACATAGAACTAAACGAAATTGCATGACAGTAGATATATACATGTATGTACATACATCCCGTTTCTACAATGTTTGTCATGTCCTGTGTAAGAGCCATTATGTTTCATCATAATCCCTTTTCGGGATTTGCTTTCAAAAAATATTTTATTACTGTTTTACAACACGTGTAAATTTCTTGTAATGCTGCATCTTATATTGTATTTTATATTGTAACAGCAATAGCTAATACCTATATGCAACCTTTTTTTATATTTAATGAAGAGAACTCGACTCCATTTTTTACCTTATTTTAATTACATCCTGTATAT
>NW_017278787.1:0-1596 GCF_001594065.2 Cyphomyrmex costatus | reverse complement strand
ATAATTTTATAAACTACGTATGTAGTTATAATTCCCCATAATTGCGCACTGATAACTTTCAGATAACGCATACCATAAATACTACAGTAGTAATATCACAAATTTTACTTGATTAATTATACTACATACGAAGTAAGGACTATACATGCGTAGTTTATAAAATTCACACATAATTATAATTTATAATAAGCACTGTGATCTAGCTTTGACTATTATAGGCTGTTCTTCTTTGTTTGTTTAATTTTTAATTGTTTATATCTCTATCAATTTTGCAATAAAAAAAAATCCTTTGACACAAAATTTTATCTCTCAGAGTACTACTTATGTGCAAAATTTTAAAATTTTCTGAGAGATGATTGGTCTACTTCACACGGAACAGCCCGCACACATAAAGTAATAGTTACTCAAGTAGTATAATAGGTCACAATAATAAAATGAATATTAAAATAAACCGTGACTGATCAAAAAATTATTGTTAATAATCATTATGAAGCTATTTAAACGCCATTTTGATGACTTTTTGTTCTACTTGGACAATGCTAATGACATGGAACAATGAAGTTCACACATACTAAAGTAACATGAGAATGTTATAACTTCACTCTCAACAATAATAATTCTTATAACGTTATGTTTCTTTTTATGTTTTCTTTTATGTTTTCCATTACAGCTTTTTTTAGTATTTAAAGTTGTTATAAAGCTTTCCTTAAAACTATAATAATGGTGCGTTGCGAGTTATGCATGAAGCGCTCCAAAAATAAGTACTTAACTAATCGATTAGTTAAGCAGTCTTAGGAGAAAATAAAAAAATATCAATTAAATTTTCATCTTGAATGCTAATAGTATTATTAAGCGAACTATCTACTGCGATTCAGTTATTCACATAGGGTGCGTTCCGTTTCTCGCATGGTGCGCATAATGCATCGTTTATCCTTGTTGCTCACTAAATATTAAACAAGGACAATGGATGCATCATGCACAACATGTGCGTTACGGAACGCACCTATAGATTCCACTGTATAGTCTGTGACAACAGTATTGATTTTACATACTTGCTTCATTGTCATACTGCTCGGATGAGCAACTTTTTTTAATTCAAAAATTTTACGTTTATTATATATTAGTAATGTCAATGTGGAAGTATCTCAAGTTATATTAAAATTACGTAATATTATCTACTGTTCACGTGGATGCCATTCTACAGAAATATAATATCTATTTATTACGTATCTTGTCCTCATCGATAAATTGCACCCGGATGAGCAATTCTTTTTTGTTTAAAAATTTGATGTATGCATTAAATCTGTAGGTGTTTTAATTTACATTGAAACTTTTGAAAAAATTTGTTTTCACTTAGCAATAAAATTAAAAAAATAAAATTACAATTATAAATGGAAATATTACGTGAATGTCACGTGATATACAAAAATTTTGTATACTTTGTAGAAAACTAAAAGATTATGTAGGATTGTATAGGACTATCTGAATTACAATATAAGTTAGAAGTTAAAAGAAAAATTAAGAAATACACATTGTTTATTCTTGCGCGAGGAAAGAAGGAAAATAATCGTCTCGCGGCGTCTCTTCCTTGTGACG
>NW_017278786.1:0-1178 GCF_001594065.2 Cyphomyrmex costatus | reverse complement strand
CAGCAGCCGTTTCTTTTAGGCGCACAGCAGCCTTATGTCGGCGCACAGCAGCCGTTTCTTTTAAGCGCACAGCAGCCTTAAGTCAGCGCAAAGCAGCCGTTTCTTTTAGGCGCACAGCAGCCGTTTCTTTTATTGTCTCCCCCCTTTCTCTACCCCTCCTCTTCACTCTCTTCTCCTCTTCTAAAAGCAACCTGCAATAGATAATGACTTTATTAAGAGTTGGGTAAATAAATTTTTTTAAAGGTAATATACTACCACAAAAAGTAAGTGATAAAGAATACTCAAAAATTTAAACCTTTTTATCTAATAATAATATATTACCACAAAAAGTAAGTGATATATTATTACTAGATAAAAAGATTAAAATTTTTTTTTACTTCAAAAGTAACAGCAAGTAATGATAATAATACATTCACATAGCTTATAGTACTGAAATAGGAATGCTAGTGTAGAACTGTGAGCAACATAAGAAGGACAGAAATATCTTTCTATCTTGCTCAGTGACTTTTCTCCTTTATGTGCATGACCATCCTCCGCCAATCAAAATTTTCAGATACCAACCATGCCAACATGACCATATCGGCAAGATTTTTTGTTTATTAATTTTGAGACATGAAAAATGAAAAATTAAAATTGAAGAAAAATTAACTATTCCTTCGGAAGATGTAGTAAAAGTTATAAGCGCGTGCGAAAAAATTATAAAACAAAATAATCATCTTTTTATGTTAAAAAAAAAAATAAAAAAGATTTCTTAAGTAAAAAATCGTTAATGCTATGATTGATTATGCTTATACGAACGATGCTATGTTTGAACATATAAAAAATCAAGAAATTTTCGATAATCACAAGATACAGCTGAAAAAATATATCATTGGAGTCTATCTTAAAAAATCTTCTGTCTCTCAGTTGCTCACACTTTTCACTGCTTGGATAGGTTATTCCTATTCCAGTACTATAAGTTCTATAGATACATTCAACACAATTTTCTACATGTTTACATCAAATCAGTTTAAAATGGATGTTTGCAACACAAAAAAACTATTCTGCTTTATAAAAGTGTTAAATATATTTATTTATGTTTCAACTAAATAATTGAATGTATTTTTAGTGGCATTAAGTCCATTTGATACATTCGATTATTCAGTTGAAACAAATATAACATATGTTTCGAATGAGAA
>NW_017278785.1:0-581 GCF_001594065.2 Cyphomyrmex costatus | reverse complement strand
GTTGAACTTTGAATATTTCATAACTTACGTTTAAACGAACTTTTAATTATGAGTGTTAAAGATAGTTTGGCAATTACAAATTTTTTTTTGGAAATATATGAAGTCATAAACTATTTTTTCAATCAATTTTAATGTTCATAATAATATTTATTGTCGATAATGTATTGTTGGTAAAATTAAGATTTGTATTATATTACGTGTAGAATTGGTCTTTGTAATAATTAATTTTTGTTATTATTATTAAAATACGAATCATTTGTATTTTAATCTAACACGTTTTCCGCACACATTGCTATATCAATCCTTATTGAGTATAAAATTATAACAATTTCTCTATTATGTTTGTTAAGCAGGAACCTCCCACAAAGATCAAAAAGGCACCTGTGCCAGAATTACTTTTGTGCTAATTATGGGCTCTAATTTGTGTGCTCGAACGGTTTAGGAAAAATTACGATTATGGTGGGGGTGCTAGCTTAATTATAAGTTAGAATCCTTTATTCAATCATAAACAAAATCACAAAATTAGTTTAGTAAAATGATGTGGTTTTAATGTGCTTTCAATATCATACATTAAAATTATT
>NW_017278784.1:0-579 GCF_001594065.2 Cyphomyrmex costatus | reverse complement strand
TTTTAAACAATGAAGAAACAAAGTAACTAAATAAAAAGAAACATGTCAGGAAAAAATTAGAAAGGAAGTTATAAACTGGAACACTTAACAGTATAGAAGCAAATTACAGTAATTATTCTATTCGACTTGCCGTAATCACAGCGATGTCATTTATCCAAGCATCTTCATAACTATTAGAGAATTGTGGATGCACGGTAATTTTCTTCACGTTATGGAGTTGTCCTCCAGTGATTGAGATGGATCCAGTGGCAACTTTGAAGTCATTGTAGGGAGGTTTTGGAACAGTTACGCAATGTGCAGCAGTCAGAATCTTAGTCTGGCTGATAATGGAGCCGCCGCAAACGTGATTGTCGTTATATCTCAGTGAAACTTGGTGCGGAAATTCACCTGGTATGGCGTTTTGACCTCCTACGATCGCTTCAGGTTCAGCGAATATCTCTAGAAATTGACTACATACAATAAATATGCATTTCTAAATTTCTTGCAAAATATACGATGGATATATATGATTAAAACTATAATAAGTACAATTTTCATCAGAAACAAAAATAACGAAAGAATATATTTTATCACTATTTA
>NW_017278783.1:0-571 GCF_001594065.2 Cyphomyrmex costatus | reverse complement strand
TTCATTATACAAATGTTAATTATAATGCTGTGGTACTTTCTCATAGTAATCCACATACTTATCCAAATATATTTAATTCTTATTGCGAAGAACAAAAACCAGCTATGGACACTGCATAATATTGCCACAATCTTGCGGGAAATTATCTCTTTTATTCATAAAAGTATCTTATTTCTTACATTGAATTATTTTTGTCAAAGTATTTATAATAAGGTATGATAAAATGAAATCATCACTAATTATTTGTAAGTAAAATAAAAGGTACAAACAATAATATTACATGAATGAAGTTACATATGTATGTAGTTCTTTCCAAATGACGTAGTTTTATTCATTGGGTATAAAACTGTCAAATTTGCTACATAATTTTATATGTAAAGACATGGTAGTGTTTCGTCATATAAATCAGGCTATAAACGTTATTACATATATGTATATGTGCGTGCCGTTGCTAAATTCTGATCGATACCACTAGTAATATTCCGAATTTTGAAATTGGTAGACTTTTGATTAAAATTATTCAACAAACTAAAATCACAATAAAAAATATATAAACACTTTTATTATTTGA
>NW_017278782.1:0-589 GCF_001594065.2 Cyphomyrmex costatus | reverse complement strand
GCATAGAGGGAACGCCCACCGCGTTATCCGCGCCGCGACCGTCATCCGCCGCTGACGTATACTCCGCGTCCGCGGAAACATCCGTAATACCGACCGCGCCCCACGATTTCCGCGCCCGTATTGGGATTTAAAAATCCCCACGTGTTATCCGCCGTACTCGCACCGTAATTTACACTTCTAGTTTTTCTGTTCGTGCCGTCCGTAATATCTTCGTTTTTCTATCTGCGCTTTGTTGTTTTTTTGTACACGTCTTGTATCCGTCTCGTCTACTTGCCGTCTCGACACAACACACATACACCTGCGTACACCGACACACGACACACACCTGTTTATCATTCACACACACACACACGCACACATACACACACATTTGTAAATATACACGATACACGCAATAAATGTTTCTGTCTCTTGTCTTAAATTACTGTCTAATCATTAGTTTCTGCATTCTCTCTTCCCGTGCGAACCTTTTCGCGACTAGCGAAATTTACGACGAGCTGATCCGCGCGGAAATTAGGTTGTTTCAATGTACCAAGCCATTTCATAAAATTTATACAATTGCCTAATCTATCGTAAGTAATAGTATATG
>NW_017278781.1:0-550 GCF_001594065.2 Cyphomyrmex costatus | reverse complement strand
ATTGAAAGCACATTAAAACCATGTAATTTTACTAAACTAGTTTTACGATTTTGTTTATGATTGTATAAAGAATTCTAACTTATAATTATGCTAGCACCCCCACCATTAATCGTAATTTTTTCTATTTTTTGGGTTTTTTAATTTGCGAGATTTACTTTTCGTGGTACATAACATAGAAAATAACATAATTATATTCATGTTTAGAAAGATTCAAATTTTTGGGGTTAATTTCAAAGGTTTAAATTTGTTGGTAATTTTATACTCAATAAGGATTGATATAGCAATGTGTGCGGAAAACGTGTTAGATTAAAATACAAATGATTCGTATTTTAATATTAATAACATAAATTATTATAATACAATGACCAATTTTAGACGTAATATAATACAAATCTTAATTTTATCAAACATACATTATCTACAATAAATATTATTATAAACTGTTACGTCCGGCGCTCTATTTTTCAGCTCAATTTTCGCCCCTGATCCTTCCATCTCGCTCACACTCATTATTATCGCGCCGTACGTTTCGCCTGCGCACCTGATTAAC
>NW_017278780.1:0-612 GCF_001594065.2 Cyphomyrmex costatus | reverse complement strand
GCGTCACGTGAAATCTCTCGATATACCGAGTTGATGAGAGATACCTTAATAGAAATAATTACCACTGTGTATGGTTGTCGCGATTATCGGCAGACGGTAAGCAAAAACACAAAAAGATGGAAATGTGGCGCAACGCGTATGCTACTCTGTCTACGAAATGTCTACGAATTCTGTGGAAAATTTGTAGTAACTAAATGAATTCTTATTTACGCTGTGGCCGCGAGTCGCGTAAATCTTACTTCTAAGAGAAAAAGATGAGTAGAATGGAAAAAGGAAAAGAGGGTGAGAAGTGCTCTAACGCTAACGACACAGATTTTTTTTGTAAGTGCGATAGGAACGGGAAGAGCTGCTCTTATTAAGCGCGCTATCCAGATTTTAGGATGCCTCCGCGTGTCGCGGCGAAGGGAGGAAACGAACACTCGACACTCACTCACACACACACACACACACACACACACACACAAAAGGACAAGACAAGAAAAGTAAAAAGAAAAATTGTAATTTATTAACGTTCTATTATTGAGTTTAATACTGTTAGATTTAAATAATAGGTGAAAGAGCCGCACAAAATATTGAATCGTGATACGCCGAAGAGACTGTAAAACCGATTAA
>NW_017278779.1:248553-253893 GCF_001594065.2 Cyphomyrmex costatus | reverse complement strand
TCTCTCTCTCTCTCTCTCTCTCTCTCTCTCTCTCTCTCTCTCTCTCTCTCTCTCTCTCTATCGTGTATTTTTTAACTCCCATAAGAATAATCATAAAATTGAAATATTTGAGTTCAATTTTTAAATTTTTAGCATATAAGGATATTTTAAACTACCATTAATAAAATATAAAATGACCTGTCATATTTATTTTAATTTATTCATAAAATGATATATTACATGATGTGCAATAGATTATTGATGTTTTATTTAGTTACAATGTGCATTCCGGAGAAATATTCAAAGGAATGCGTGAAAATGATGGAAGAGTCGGCAAGCAAAGGTTTTCCAATATCATGCATTGCCGGACGTGATCGATATGATTGTATCGAGAGAGTTGGTAGGAAGGAAGCAGATATTGTCGCTGTAGATCCAGAGGACATGTATCTCGCAGCGAAAAATAAATTAGCTGAAAAGGCTGGATACAATATCATCGAACAGGTGATATATTCAACACAAAAAATACTCCGAAATTTAAATTAAAAAATAATCATTAAAAAATTTTTAATCATAAATCTGACTTAGAAAAAGCAAACTTAAAATAAACTAGAAAAATAAAAAAAATGTGACAGAATTTGAATGTAAAAAATTCAAAGAACACGATTTTTTTTCATAAACATTATTTCTCTAAAATAAAAAGAAATTGTAATAAAAAATTAGAAATAAAAAATTATCATGTAAATGTATAATTCACATTGTATGTTTTCATATGTATGTTTTCAATATATAATTTACATTGTATGTTTTCACAAATTATTTTTTTTAATTTATTTGATTATCTAATGAAACAAGAATTCTTTCTAAAAAATATTATTTGTTGATTTAAAACTTTTTGCAGGTATTTTATGATCTCTTGAGAATAAAATATTTAATGAATTATAACTAGAAATTAGACTGTGTGATAAGAACAAATTAAAATAGATTTTTTTGATATTTAATAATATGCAAAATTTTGGCAAATACATTTTATGTTCTAAACAGCAAGTCGATCGATTGTCCGGCAGAATATTTAGTTAAGAATATAAATTGTTGGAAAAAAAAGATTTTTTTTCTGTTAGGTGAGAACGAAGGAAGAACCCGATGCGATATATCGTTACGAGGCGGTAGCCGTGATACACAAGGACCTGGACATTAACAACGTTCAGGGCTTGAAAGGTCTTAAGTCCTGCCACACTGGTGTGGGCCGTAATGTCGGTTACAAAATTCCCATCACGAAGCTCACCGCGATGGGCGTGTTGACTGACATCAACAACCCGGAATATTCCGCTCGCGAGAATGAACTTCGCGCTCTAAGCACACTCTTCGACAAAGGTTGCTTGGTGGGCACATGGTCACCCGATCCTGCCATCAATCAGAGACTCAGTAAGTGGCGGTAATCTTCGAAATTTGCGGCGATTGTGTCATATATAGGTGAACTAGCAAACAATATCATCAGCTGAAATAACGCGTACTTAAAGCGACTCGCTTCTTTCGAGATACTAATTTTCTTGTGTTTATATGAAGTCAATTTGCAATCGTGCGAGTTAAGGTGACCGTGGCTCAACAAACTGCGATGCGAGTGGAGGAGTTACGTTAGGTAGAAAGTAAAATTACGTTACGCAACTATTTCTTCTGATTGCAGTTAACTTATTTTCTTTTCCACATATGATGAAATAATAAAATAAGTATACATGCGTTTTGATAGATGCATCGTAAAATGCACTCTGAGTTTTATCCGATATTTATTTTTATTATGTTTATAAAATTTGATGTATATTTAGAATTTATCCATGTGGAATTGTATTATAAATAAATATTCTATTTAAAGAGAATTATTTAAACGATAATTGAAAAGTTAGCTGTTAATTTTTTAATTAGATATTGTATGAATATTTCACTATTACATTAATATTGAAGAGGACCTAGTTAGGTTGAAACGTCCTGCACATTAAATTTATATTTGAAATACCTATATTCTATGAATTAAAGAAACATTTTTTTATTTGTTCACGTTGATCGAATTATTCTATCTGTGTTATTTTACTATTACTTTCGATCTTTTAGAGGAGACGTACAACAATATGTGTGCTCTATGCGAGAAACCAAACGTGTGCGATTACCCGGATATATACTCCGGATACGAAGGAGCTCTACGTTGTCTGGCTCATAACGGCGGCGACGTTGCCTGGACGAAAGTCATCTATGTGAAGCGTTTCTTCGGTCTCCCCGTCGGAGTTACTCCGGCAGTGCCGACATCCGAAAATCCGGCTGATTTCCGGTACTTCTGCCCAGACGGCAGCAAAGTACCTATCGACACAGATACGAAACCATGCACGTGGGCTGCTCGACCGTGGCAAGGATACATGACCAATGGTGCTGATGCCAACAACGCGGAAGCAATTCAAAGAGTACGTGATCTGTTTCCTAAGAATCTATTTTACATGTTTTTAATGACTAATTGAATGTTACATGAAATAAGAACGAAATTGTCCGAAGCATAATTCCTATATTACGTAACGTAGTAACAGGTATTTTAAAAGATACATTATAACTTACGCGATAAAAGTATTATTGTTAATTTTAACTTCTAGAATTAGTTTTTTCAGATATTAACAAAAATTAACATTATTAAATAGTTAATTATCACTATTAATTAAATATTACCATAATAAAAATAACAAATGAATCTTTCAAGAATTCTAAAGAAAGATTTAATTAAGAATTAAAAAATGAGATAATCGAAAGGCTCAGTTGAATAAATCAAAAGAAACAAACAAAATATCAATATGAGCCAACACAAGTTATCAGTGTATACTTTTTATACAATTTCTTCGAAATGAATAATAAAACGTTTCGACCTACGGCTAAGGTCCTCATCTTCGATACAAAGTAATTCTTAGATCAATCATCATATGGTCTTTGTTTAATTTTGTCCATAATTTTAATACGTTAACTAAATATAAGCCAAACGTAAACTTGATTGGTATATTGGAAAAACGATCTGTGTCTAATAAAACGCATATTTCAGGCAGCGCAGATTTAAAAAGTAAGATAATCAAAAGGCTCAGTTGAATAAATCAAAAGAAACAAATGCCAATACGAGTTAAACCTCAACCGTAGATCGAGAAATGTACGTTTTATTATTCATTTCGAATAAATTGTATAAAGAGTACTGATAACTTGTGTTGGCTCATATTGGCATTTTGTTTGTTTCTTTTAATTAAGAAATTATATTTTTCAAATAACATATTACACTGCATTAAATAGATTGCGATTTAATTTTGAAACATTTTTCAGGAATTGACACAGCTAGGTCAACTTGGCGAAAATGAGAAGGCAAATTGGTGGGAGGATCTCCTGCTTCTCAACGAAAAAACTCTAGCTGTCGCCGCTCCGCCAGTATCACCGGAAGAGCATTTGCAAAGCGCAAAATACATGGACGTGATCGAAAGAAATTCCGGAGCACCGGAGAGGGACGCTCGCTGGTGTGTTTGGGACAAAAATGCGCTGAACAAATGTCGCAGCCTCGCTAGAGCCGCTTTCTCCAGGTATAGTCACGAAATACGCGTAAATGTCAATTCTCGATCAATTTAATTGATCTTGTGTTGTTTTGAAACAAATTTAATTTCTTTATTGTCTTATCATCTAAATCTAATTAAAATCCAAATTTGTGTCAGGTATAATTGTTTATTATCTAAAATCAAACAAATTTGGTTAATTAAAAGTCGAGAACATAAATACGAGTAAATGTGAGACCGATTTTATGCCTTGATAAAAATTACATTGTTTAGATTATGAAAATGCAAGTACTTATTGTACCTTGACATATATTACATATATTGTAATCATGTAATCTATATAGAGACGCCAGACCCAGATTTGATTGCATACTAGAAAAAGACGAGACTGCTTGCTTGAAAGCTGTTAGAGATAATGGAGCGGATATCACAGTAATCGACGGCGGATCAGTAAAACGCGCAATTAATGAATACAACGCGAAACCAATCGTTGCTGAGACATATGGTCAGGGATCTACGAAATTCAGCGAACGACCAGCACTTGCTGTTATCAAGAGCGGCTCCTCCATAAATGGATTGGGTATGATAAAAAAATGAATAAAAGATCTGCAATTTATAAACTCCTGTGTAAAATTATATGATAAAATATATAAGAGCAACTAAAAATTGGAACTAATTTTACATTAATAAAAATATTAATTTAACAAAAATATTGATATTGAGGCAAAAATTTTTTTAATGTATTATTTAAATCAATGATTAAAAATGTTTGCAGAAAATTAGCTGTATATAAATTTGAAAAAAGCTATACAAATTTATTTTATACATAACTGTCAACGTTCTCGTTCTCTCTCACAGGCGATTTTAAAAACAAGCTATCTTGTCACAGCGGTTACGTGGGTGATTTTGCTGGTTACTACGCACCAGCTTTTACACTCAAACTTAACAGCCTTATTAAAGAACCTAGCGAAATTGATACCTTCTTCTCTAAATCCTGTGCACCTGGTGCACCTCTCGATTCAAAATCCTGTCAACTGTGTGTTGGTATCAATACTGGTGACGATCAAACGAAGGAAGCAACGAAATGCAAACCTACAAATGCTGAATATTATAACGGCGGGAAAGGAGCACTCAGGTAATATCATCCCTTTATTACTTTTTATGCACGCATCTTTGGCTAATTTATATATAAATAAAGTAGGAACTATTCGATTTTACTTTTTCATTTAAAAAAAAATAAAATAAATTGTGTAAAAAGTGTTCTCAATTTGATAATACAAATAATAATGTATTTACAGAATTTAATTTTTCCTGTAGAGATAATACATTTAAAAAAATTTAATTTCTTTCAGATGTTTGAAGGATGGCAAGGGTGACGTTGCGTTTCTACCTTTAACGGCTTTGCAGCAACTCGGTAAACACAACTGTGTGAAATAAATTACATATACATGGAGGGGCATTTAAAACAGGTTACCTGAATAACTCGCTTGTTTTTGACAATAGAAGAAAAAGTGTCAAACAAAAGTTGCTTGGTTTCGAGGGGCACATAATGTGATGTCAATAATTGTTTTTTTGGTGGAGGCGCTAAAAAGATATGAAAGTCACCTCCACTTTTTTAAATGGAATTATGTAATTTTTTTTAGATAACGTGATTCCTCTAATTATTTTGCATATAAAAGTATTAAGGTAGAGATACCAAAAAACCAATAGTTTTCGAGATATTTTACACTTTATTTTGATACATATTGACACAAAATGTTAAATAACTCGTAAACTGTTGACTTTTTGATTATCGTACCTTAAT
>NW_017278779.1:244664-248364 GCF_001594065.2 Cyphomyrmex costatus | reverse complement strand
GTTTTTTGGTATCTCTACCTTAATACTTTTATATGCAAAATAATTAAAGGAATCACGTTATCTAAAAAAAATTACATAATTCCATTTAAAAAAGTGGAGGTGACCTTCATATCTTTTTAGCGCCTCCACCAAAAAAACAATTATTGACATCACATTATGTACCCCTCGAAACCAAGCAACTTTTGTTTGACACTTTTTCTTCTATTGTCAAAAACAAGCGAGTTATTCAGGTGACCTGTTTTAAATGCCCTTCCCTGTTATATACTTGTAAACTGTCGTTTCTGGACGTTATATATATACATATATATATGTATATACAATATACATATATCCAATTACAGATAACGAAAAGGATGCCGCTGGAAAACTCGAAGATTACGTCTTAGTTTGTCCAAATGGCGGTCAAGCACCAATCAACGAATGGGAACGTTGTAATTTAGGTTTGGAGCCACCAAGAATAATTGTTAGCTCTGCCGGGAAAAGCCCGAACGCCCTCGAAGAATTAAAACATGGCATTTTGGCTGCGAGTACATTGTACTCTAAAAATCCGGATCTGTTACACCTCTTTGGTGCCTGGGGTGACAAGCCCAACGTATTATTCAAGGTAAAATTATCCTTTCCTATTTAGCTACAGTAATAATTAAAATCTAATCGAATTTGTATATTAAATGTATCACAAATAGGATATTAAATATTAAATATTGTACGACTATTAAGTGTAGCATGTATAGTAAAAATATACTATTACATGTAAAAAAAATGTAAAATTATGTTAATTATTTATGTTTTTATATTAATTGTACATATTTTAAATTAAAAATTCAAAGATAATTTATTATACATAGCGTCATAAGAAATTACTTGATGATATACAATTACATTGTATACAATTAATTAAGATAGTTGTTTATTTGTTAAAAAAATAAAAATTACGTCACTATATCTTTATAGGATGACGTGAAGGAATTAATATCCATTGATAGCACATGGGACAAATGGAATTCTTGGGCAGATATTCAACGGGACTACGGCTCTCATTAAAACTTGACGATTAAGAATTGAACACTACTTGATAGCTTTTCATTTTAGTATATGTGATATTGCTACTGTGTTGCTATTGCTGCAAAATCATTATTAAATCATATATCAATAACTCGAGAGGACTGTTAAATAAATAAAATACTGTCGATAACCTCGCTTATGTTTATGCACTGATAAGTAGCATATTACCCTGATAGGGATTACTCATTTCAGTGTCACGATCAATTTTTTAAGGAGTAATGCTGAGAGTGGAGACTTGAATCAAATGCTTGCTTCTTTAAATTTTTAATAATAAAAATATATATTTTCCGAGCATATACATTATATTTCTTTCCATATCATCTTTATAAAATTTTTTTAAATATGTTTTAACTTTTTTTTCAAATAAATATTTTCAATATAAGAAAACAACATTTTGTAATCTATAAAACGTAAACATTTATCACATGTATCTTTTATAGTTTACAAAAATTTTGTTTTTTAATAAATGTAATCTAAATATAAAATGTGTTTGATAACAAAATAAATAATATATTTAAACAGTATTCAATAATTATCCTATGAGTGTGCCTTTTTGGCGCTATTGATCACGATCATTTTACGCTTTGCAAATGTTCTTCCGTTGATATTGACAATGTGACAGCCAGAGATTTAATGATTTGGTGTTTTAATGAATTTCCTACTACTTTTCTCGTCGAGTAGTAAGGGATCCATTAACATTCCATATCTCTAACTGACATTGTCTAATCTTCAATTACGACAGTCTTTAGTTTCCTGTGAAGAAAATTAGTAACTTGACCGTGTTTGCTACGCATGTATTTTTTGTGTACAACATTCGAACTAAAATCTTTATATTCTGCACGTTGTATCATAATCCGCTTCGTAGAATTCAGCATTCTTTCTTCCCACCTAAAAATAAATGAACTGTGAATTAGAGTATATTTTATGAATTTTAAGCTAATTAATCCCTAATCAATTAATTAATACTCAAGTATTGTTACATTAACATTAATGGCTATTTTTATTTGTAATAAAAATAGAAATAATTTATGTATTATTTACAACTGAAATAAAAATTTAGGTACATTATATTTAATTTATTTCATTAACTAATTCTAAATTAATTAATTTTAAATTAATTAATATCTTCTTGCAGAGAGATTGTACCAAATTGTATTTTCTTTATTGTAAAATTAATATATATTTGTTGTTGAAGAAAAATGTTACGAGTATATCCGTTTGACACAGAAAACAAGATATTTGTGTTGCTCATTCGCTAATCTTTTCCTTACTCTGTGAGAGATTGTTTACTTCTCCAAACTCGATACCATCTTTCATCCACATTAACGTTGCTCAAATATATAAAATAAAGCGACAAGTCTATTGCAGCTATTGCTATTATAAACGCCGGAATTTCACATAAATTTTCATCTAGCATAGATATATCGATCTGTAAAAAAAAGATTATTTTTCTCAGTGCACAGTTTGTGTGTTCAAAATTGAATCGCTATTATATAGAGTTTTGTGCTTATAACTACCATATAACTACTGCAAAAGTAGACACACGGAATATCATTCGGTTTAATAATATTACGTTGACTGTCTTGATTTACATTCAATACATAATATGAAAGTAATGAGAACGGATCGGCGAATCGTATATTAAATTTAGTAGCGCAGAGAATTTTCTTCTCATACTTTAACAACTGTTTCTCTTGATTAATGTATAAATCTTTCGCCAATTGCAGTATTACAGTTGCCTAAAAAGATTATTTGATTTCATCAGATATTTAACAAATTTATATTAAAATTATAATATATTTTAATTAACTCTCTCTCTAATTAATCAACATTCTTTTTCAATCTTTCCTCTGGAAAAGTTTTATTACCGATGGTATTTTATCGCCAGGTGCATCTTGCTTGAGAATTATCCAGAGACACGCCAGAGCCATTAATTGTATATTATCAGTCTTCATGTGAATTCGATCAATAGTTACATTGAATAGCTTGATAGTCTGATAAATGACGTGCGACGAATAGTAGCAGTGTACCTGAAAATATCTATAATTATACGTATGGTCAACACAGATCGAGATTAGTGGCTTGTTTTTGTTATTAATGAAAATAAAAATTATTTTTGTAAATTTACAATTTTCTCCCCAAACCGAATATTTATACCACTTTTCAATTTTTAACGCTATATTAATCCGTAAGGAACACATCCCGTGTTTGAGCATTCATAAAGAACACCGGAGTGCGAATTTACTCCGAGGTGTCACTCTCACGGGTTAACATCAAATGTCCATAACTATACTACATTACTTACGCCAAGACGAATAATATATCCCACGACGATCCTCCTCTGCTCTGCGTTTACATTTTCATGCAGAAAACGATGGGAAATCCTCAGAGCGTTATCATCTCTCTTACGTTCCGTCTCTAGTATATCCTCCAAATAATCACGTTCGTACGGTGTTTCGCAAATAATATCAAATTCGTTCTCTTTCTTAGTCGATAATTTCGTTAAACGTTTTTCATAATGCACCTTTTTGGTAAAACTAATTGTTAAATACCATAGCGAGTGGATGATATAATTATAAAAATATATTTAATTTACATTTTAAACTAATATATATATATATATATATATATATATATA
>NW_017278779.1:236669-244537 GCF_001594065.2 Cyphomyrmex costatus | reverse complement strand
ATATATATGTATAACTTAAAAAAACATGATACTATTCTTTTAATAGTATAAACATATATTTTTATACTGTTTATATATAATATATTATTGTATCTACATCTTTTTACCTTTGTTGGAGTCAATGGCATGAACGAAGGGCCGTCTAAAGGTGTTAGGCTGTTAGAGCTAAAATATGGTATAGAGAGCTTAATAGATTATTATTTTCATCATTTTCAGAAATAAAGTTTAAAATAAAATGTTTAAGGCTCGACAAAGCTCGTATTCCGCGTGCTTGTTTTACCGTAATTTATCATAAAAAGTATTTTATATACTAAATTAATAATTAAATAATATATTATACTGTGATAATGAAAGAGATTTATTTTATTTCTAGGTTTTTTTATGATTTACCTCTTGTTGGTATCATTTTGTACTGCCAAAGGTGATTTATCTTGCAGAAATATCACAATTTCGTTTGATATCCGTTTAAGTTCATTCTTTAAAGAGTTGAAATTTTGGGCTTCCTCAATATCCTTATTCGAATTTTTTACGTGATTTTGTGACATCTCAGGTTGCAAATTCATTGATCTAGTAACAGAACTTTTTCGCAAGTTGGTTCTGGAATTCATTTTAATGCCAACTTGTGAAAGAGTTTTATTATTTAAATTTACATTAGACGTCATACTTTTGGGCACGGTACCAGCTGAAAAGATTTACAAGTAAGAAAAATCTTTCTTCTTAATTAACATAAGTGCATACATATTTTTCTCATACTCTCAAAAAATACTAACTATATGGTTTCCTCATTTTCTCTTTCCACATTTGAATACTGGAAAATGTTCTTTTTTTAACATCATCTGTAAGATGTTTAATTTTTTGACCATTAGGTAATTGAACAACACTGTTTTGTGCACACTGGATTTCTCTGCTTTCTGAATGAGATCTGTACGAAACATAATCAATTAATGTCAAAATGATAAATTATTATTAAAATAATAAATGATTATAAAAATGATAAATATAGTATAAAATATAAAAATAAATAGTAATGAAACAAGTAAGCATATATGCATAAATAAACATTAATTTAAAAATGTAATTTTAAAAGATATAATATTTGTACATCATTTTTTGCCCCTTTAACAACAAAAAATGCACTGTTTTATAATTATAAATAGCGCACATATTATTTTTAGTTAATATTTTTGTATCAATGCTCTGAGGGCTAAATTTACAATATAAAATAAAAAAAATGTTACTCATTGTTTACGTTTCATTTATTTGATAAAATACTGAAAACAATACTTAATAAAAAGCTCAGAAAATATTAATAAAAATATAATATTTTGCTTTATAATAGAAGAGAAAATATAAATACAAGTAAAGTTAGATGTAATATAGCAAACAAAATCTTAAAGAATATTATTATATTCTTTATGATTTTACTATATGTAGTAAAAAATATTATATTTAATACTAAAGACCGTTAATGTGAGAACACAACCAATACAAATACAAAGCCTATAACAGTCTAGCTTTTTATCGCTTATATATAAACTATACGCGATACTATCACGAATTTAATTAAATTAATAATTAACTAATATACGTAGTCCCCCCAAATTGCGCGTCGAACAATCGTCAATTTTGAAACTCAACTCTAATAATCTTGAAAATACTAAATCTGGAAAAAAAATATTATCTTCAATTTTTTATAACTTAGAAAATAAAATTTATACAGCGATCATAATATTGAAGGACTCCTTATAATAAAATAATGTAAACAAATTTAAAAACGGCTATTAGGACAATCAGAGACAATCGGACTGTGACAGATGTCTGACATCTTTCTCAGTATTTCAATTTAGGACAATGATCTCTACTTTTAATAAGACGGTTTTAATTGTAATTTTTAATTTTGTTATTAACTTATTGTGCTCCTACGCATGATGTTTCTTGGATTCGATGGATTACACACATTCGTTACCAAAAGTATGGAAACTTTTTGGCCGAGAGAAGTGCTTCTTATTGAATCTTTGGATCAACACATATTGCTGAGGATGGCTAAAACGCCGAAACGTCCAGATGTGTATTTGACTACTTCAAGTTTTTAGTATTAAACATATCTTTATACAATCGAAAGTATATATTTTTTGCGCACTTCTTACCGCGCTGACTCCTAATAGCTGTCTTTAAATTTGTTTACACAATTTATACAATTATACATGCAATATTTTTGTTCTATATTTTTTATAAATTCTATTTTGTTCTATATTTTAAAATAAATATAAATAAATTATATATTATATTCTCTATGTGTGTGTATAAAAAGATTTATTGAAAATTTGTTTACTTGCACGTGAAATTACCTTTGATAGTTAGATAATTTGCTGTTTATGTTGGCTTTATTTAGAAGAGTATTCTGCCGACAGTTGCTTGAAGAACGTGCTCTAATAAAAAAAAAACCAATTCTTTTACCAAATTAAGTATTAGTTACAATTCTTTTACATTAGCTGATTAACTCATTAAAATTCTTTATTTTATATGCATATACGTAGGGTGATCCCATACGATTCAGCCAAATTTTGAGACCTTATAGGAAATTTAAATCTGAACAAAAACGTTTCATATTAATACAGATTAAAATGCAGCTTCCTTAAAAAGTTATCACCTACAAACCTCTGAAATCAGGATTATTTTATACATTTTTACAAATATCAAGAAATAAATGCGTTTTGTGATAAAAAAAAGGAAAAAAAAACCGAAAGGAAAGTTAGAGAAATTAGTGTAGAGAATGTGAAAAACGAAAGTGTAGAGAATTAAATTACCTTTCAAATAAGACTAAAACGATTATAGTGCGTTCTATAGGTTTCGAGAGATAATCAATTCCAAATGTACAAAAAAAAAAACGTTTATTGGAGTTAATATCGGCGGTATAACTTTTTAAAAAATAATTTGATTTTTTTAAGAAATGAATTTTCTTTTAACTTCTACGTTTCGTTTTATTCTTCATAAATACGTAAAGTAAACATAAATATGAAGAATAGCTTTAAAGACTTTACTGTCAATAACAAAAAAAGTTTGCCTATTTTTGGGGGGCAGGATAAGTGATGCTTTCATTTTGCTGTTGAGTGTATATATATGTATATATCAAAGTATATCAAATTTAATCTCTTAAGTTTTTACAACAGAACTGATTTTTGCGGAACATTCTTCTCACCTGCGTAAAATATATAAATTAGAATCGTTAAATTTCGCTACTTTAGTCGTTGATACGATTGTTTTTTCGAGTTCTTTGTTATCTCGGCTTGTTCTTATCTGTTTTTTGCATACGTCTTTTCTTACACGAGACCGTGATCGACCACTTTCATTGCTGTCGTCGGAGTAAATCTGAAACTTTCCTTTATTGGAAAAGTACTGTTGCATCACCGTCGGATTACAAACTGCATGATTTTCAGTGTTCCTTAATGACAGGCCTTTCTTCTTTCCGCTGTTCTTGAATTCAGAAAATTTGTATACATTTTCTTCAGTCATGATTATATTATATATTTCGTGACTACTTTAACTCTGCCGACTGAGGAATCTTCGCCGAAGTGATCAGGCGTCTAGAAAAATATATGTAAATTAATTTGTCATTGATCAATTAATTATTAATAATTATTGATATAATTTTTCTAATAAGGTAAATGCACCAGTTACCGGACATGTACTTATGTCTGGACACTTACACGAGATTTATTATTATTAATTTTAAATGTTTCATTTTTGTTACAACATTAGAGGAAAGCTCCCTATTATGAGATAGGCGCTTAACATGAGATAGCGGCGTTTCTGCTAAACTAATAAATTCTATCTGTTGATTCTATCATGAAATTATTGCTCTTGGATTGAAAACTATTTAGTGGAAAATTCATTGTGAGATCATGCCTACAGTAATTGTAAAATAAAATTTTAGAGTTTGAATGTTTTCGAGTTTCATTGAGATAAGCCTTTAATCTCTGTTTATTATTTAATAAGTAATTATTTGGCAATAAATTCTTCATGTAGTAATAGAGTAAGATCGTACTGATAGAAAAATACGAAATATGTTGAATTGTTTAATTAAAGAAGTTAGATTTGATGATCGTAAAGCTGTAAGACGTGATACTCGTAATATGAGATACCCAGAATATTTCTAATATGAAATAATCTATACTTCTGTGCCCAAGTGAAAATCGATGTTAAAGTATAAATGTTATTGTACAATAATAAAAAGAATAACCGGAATGAACATTGAGGGTCTGTTTCTGCAATACTTCATTCCAATTACTGCTGAAGACAAATCCTGAATACAATGCATCACATGCTAAATTTACGCGCATAGAATGTACTCGTTGATATGTTAGAAACATCAATTAAGTTTTTTTAATTCTAATACTGATGTACTTTGTGCTTTATTATCGATTTCTCGGGGTACCTCATACTAGGAGCACAATTTTTCGACTTTGCGATTTGTTCACTTTTTACATTTCTTTAATTAAAAAATAAAATAAAATTTGAATTAAATTTTACATAACACTATCTTAAAGCTTATTAAATTCTCTTCAAAATGACCTATTATTTTTTTTAATTCTACCAATAAACAATTAGTAATTACACAAAATGAACTCGGTATCTCATAATAGGGGCCTCTCCTTTATATAATTTAACTGTATTTAAAGGTTACTTAAAAAAAATAATCAGTAATAATAAGGCTCTGTAAGAATAAAACAAATTAGAAATAATTGAAGGGCTAAGAGCCAGTTATATAATAAAAAAACGTTTAATTTAAAAACATAAAAATAGAAATAATTACAAATGTTTCGACGCCGATCGGGTCATTCTCAATGTTACAGTAAATATTGTACTTTATAATTGTGAAGCGTTATAATCATGATTATTTTAATTTTACATTTCTGCAATCTTGCTTCAATATATAATTTTTAAGAAAACTATTCTTTTATATATAACTACTGTGTATCACGATATGGATCCACCTTTTTGCGATTTTTTATTCATTGACTCTCATTTTGTTTAATAAGTAATATCAGTTATTTAAGATTATTATCTGTATTACTGCTACGCATTTTCAACGACAAATTTGACTACTTTAATTTATTGACTCGCAGCATTATGTTAAAGGAAAAAACGAGAATACTACTATGAAGTAATATTTTATAGATTTCTAATAATTTTACAATTATAATGTATTTACTATAACATTGAGAATGACCCGATCGGGTTTCTAATTATTTTTATTTTTATGCTTTTAAATTGAATGTTCTTTATTATATAACTGGCTCTTAGACCTTCAATTGTTTCTAATTCACTTAAAAAAAATTTGAGAATAATAATAATAACAAATATAAAATTTTTATAAATGTCCGGACATAGATACATATCTTGAGACATTTACCTTACATTTCATGTGTGTGGTATAGATAAAGAGATAAAAGCGATAGTAATGTGAATTTTACTTTTTCAAATCTATCGACTTGAGATCACTATAGCAGTCTACTGAAATAAAGTAAAAAGAAACCCTTTTTTCAACTTTATTTCAACAGTTTCTCGAAATCGTAATTAAGTAACACCTGTATGGCTTTCATCCCTATATGTTTCAAATATAATGAACTGTGGGGAGTGTAATGTATATAATTTATAATAACTTATAGAAGTATTACATATGTTAAAAATTTTATCTTAATTATACACCAAATACTTCAATTATTAATCTGATGATAAAAATTGAAAGATCACAAATAATCAATAGAAAAACTTACACAAGATGTAATGCGCGATCTTATTTGTTGATGACTCGCGAAACGACTGCCAGGGAAATCAACAAATCCTACGACTTTTGCCTCGACTGTTTATATTGTACATTTATTCGTTCTACCAATGTAAATAAAGCTACATGAGATATCGAACACAGCACCAAAAATTTGAAATTTAAAATAATTTATCCACCTATTTATTTTACATGTATCAATTAAGAAAAATAGAAGGTGAACGTTAATAATGAAAAACGTTATTTTTAAATAACTGAGAGCTTTATGAGGTTTTATTAAACAAGATGTTATATATTCTCTCTAACGGCGTAGCATTCTCTCTTATTTACACTTTCAGTTTACATCCGCGGCTTATTCACTTCTAACTTGATTCGATTGAAGAAGCTCATGAAGATAACGCGTTCTATAACACAGATGAAACCGCTAATGAGCACCGCGGCTATTATGAAAAGTAACAGCGGTACAATATCGCCGATCTCGACCGATTTCCACGATGATGTTACCTGCGATTAAAGATAAATGTATTAGCCTGTCAGGTAATAATTCAGCAAAATTTACAATTTGTACAGCAGAGAAGTTTGCCGAAACATTATTGCAATGTTGCAGCTGTAATATTTCTGAATGATCTGTGTTCTATGGGAAGAATACGTACACTCCCTCCGCTTAGTTGAACCGACCATTGTGTCTCTAGTAATCGCTGTAGGATCCCGTTATCTCTCAAAAGAAGAATACTGCAACAAATAAAACGATCATATATATACTTCGATATCTTGATAAATTGGAGCTCACATATCGAGAATATTCTACCGATGACAATCGTATTGCTTTACGTTAAACATTATAAAATTAATATATGACACGCACGCGCATTCTCTCTCTCTCTCTCTCTCTCTCTCTCTCTCTCTCTCTCTCTCTCTCTCTCACACAATCATTTTATTTTACTTAATAATTTAGTTAATAAAGCTTGCACGCACTTTGCGTTAATGATACCACGGTATGGACTGTTTGATTGCAGAGCCATCGCTATAGTAGTTTGCGTGATGACATCCAACGGCTCCAACTTGCAGTCGACTTTTTGCTGCAGCAATGTCGCCATACTATCCAATGTCATAAAAGCATATTTGTCCTCTTTGCAAACACGTTCTAGACCATTCAAATAACTTCTCGGCAAATCAGTTTCCTTCATAAGTAATTCGTCGAACAGCACGCTCATTGTTTTATCCGATGTGTTCTGTCATAATAAAATTATCATAAGTCAAATATGAAACTTTTCTTAAATATAATTTTTTATAAAGAGAATAGATAGAAAAAAAGAAACTAATTTATTTTTAGAAAATTTCAATTGAAAACATATAAATTAGTACTTTATATCATTTGATATATATATATATAAACAAAAAACATACTATTTAATTAATTACAAAATATACTGTGTTACGGCATTTTTGCTTTAAACATGTAGGGTAAACCTCGTATATACACCGCGTCAGGAAATACGCCGCAGAAGTCGCAGGAAAAATAGAAAGAGTGGGGATAATTTTCCGTCAATTACTTTGTTACATGCCTTTATGGTATATTAGTATTATGTTATGATTTCAGTTTTTTACTCTTAATATTAATGAAATTATTGCGAGTTAAATCGATTTTTTACTGTAATAAGTAGTGCCATCATAATTTATAATCTACATAAAATGATTATTATAGAGCGTGTAAAAGACTTAGTGGTTATTTTGCAATACATATGTGTAGAGGAATAGTAAAGCATGTTGTATAGCAAAATACAAGTGCTTTGCTCTTGTATTGTTTGTTTAATTAGTAGTCATATATATCCCATCTATTTGGGATATACGGCATTTTTAACGAGCGGGATGCTGTGCCGCAACACAGGCGCTCTATTTAAGAAGTTTTTGTTAATTCTAAAAATTATATTTTGCATTAATGCATAAATGTTGATAAATCTTAAACGTTTAAAGATTATTTTCAAAGATTTGAAGGTATTTAAAAAAATTGTATTAAGTCCTATTTGTATTCCAATTTTCATTCTGAACAATAAAAATTGTCATATATTAATAAACAATGCAA
>NW_017278779.1:227920-236064 GCF_001594065.2 Cyphomyrmex costatus | reverse complement strand
CTCTCTCTCTCTCTCTCTCTCTCTCTCTCTCTCTCTCTCTCTCTCTCTCTCTCTGATTGTATAGCAAAGATAAAAAATCTGTTAATTATTATAAGCACCTGGAAAAAATTAAAATCTGCCGAGTCACCGACCACACCGAAACGATAGGTCTTATCTTTCAGAAGACCATCCATAGTCGTAAAGGGCATAATAAATGTTTTAACAGTAAGGAAACTAATCAAGGCAGCGGAATACGCGGCTACAATCACAACAGCCGATAGATGAATTATGAAATGCACAATTCTCACAGGATCCAGCGTCGATTGTTTCATACCTAATACCATTTTTCATAAGAAAGACAGCGGTCATATATTACAAAAAAAATTAGTATTATCGTAAAAGCGTTTTCTCTTGACTACACGATCGCCCACCAGTGCAACACTCAGATAGTTTAGCTTGTTTCCATTGTATAATGTAAATTTTATGCACAAAGTGGGATCTTGCTACTCAAAGAGACGGCGTAAAGTTAATGTAAAATATTTAAAATTTGAAATTGAAAATCAACCGGAAGCAGGATTTAGCGCAATAATGGAATAGTCTACTCCACGGTGTATACCACTATAATGTAATGTAGCCAAGTGTAAGGCGCTTATACGTAACTGGTGCGATTCAAGGCTATACCCGATGTATCCTAAGAGAAGACGCTATATAAGAAAAGCGTAAGCACTCGAGCAAGGGTTGGCGCGTAAAAATTGAAATTACCTTGATTGCAAAACGCTCCTGTGACAAAAAACAAAATTTCTGTAAATCTCAAACGGTTGTCATTTCGAAGATATGGAGATGTTAATGTAAATAATCTCTGAATGAGCATAATCGTTCCACTCGTCAGTACAATAAAAAGAGCAATGACATTCCAAATACTTGTGGAGAACGGTGCCGTATAAGCATCCCATTTTACGTCAGACGATGCAGGTCTTTTAATATACGCACGATATCTTAAAATGAAAGGAACATTAATAGATTTTAATTTTATTACCGGGCTCTCATGATTTGGCACATAAACTTATGAGAGTACATTTGTTTTTTTAATGGACTCGACGCAATCTAATAAGCTTTCTACAATAAGTCATTACATAAGTTTTAAGAATAATTAATATCTACAAATCGAAAGGGCGATGTAAGAGTTCAAAAGTAAAATTTCATTTAAAAATAATATTACAATCTCAACATATTTAATTTTAAATTTGAAAAAACATTAGGATATAAATATAAAAATATATAAAAATTATACTTAAAATTAAGGACATAATAAACGTAACAAGTTTCGACTCCTTGATTGAGTCCTCTTCAGATTTCAAACTTCAAAATTATCTCTTTCGTAGATAAAATTATTATAAATAGTCAAAATATAATATTGTTGTTGAAAAATAAATTTTAAGTCATAAGAAATTATCAATCACATGTGTGAGAAGAATAATCGATTGTAATTGATCAATTTTTCACGAATTAAGACTTAAAGCTTAGATAATAATTTATTGTAGAGAGCCCGTAATCTAATAAACAATTAAATTCAGCTGTTATTATGCACAAGTTACACTTGGTCATAAATTGGATTGTAAACTCATGAGTGCATTTAAAAAATATAAACTTTTAAAATGCGTTTTGTAGAAAATTTCATTTTTTTTCTTTTTTAGTTAGAAATAGCATAGTGTTCATTGTTGAAAGACTCATATCATACAGGTTGTTCCAACAACTATTAGCATCTGAAATATTTTTAAATCTATAAGGTCTAGAGAAAAATTTGTATAATCAAAATTGCACAGTATAAAGGACGATAATCATATGGCGATAATAATCCAGCAAACGAAAATGGATTAAAATGGATTGGACGTTTTGTCTATTCGAATGCGTATTTTAAACAGCAAAACTTCTTTTGGATTTAATTAGATGCAATTGGATTGAAAAACTACGTTTTCTATTCAAAATTTTGAATTGAACATAGTATTCATGATGCACTGAAAAAGCTGATATTATTTTTAGATTGAAAGGCATACAGATATGCTCCGTGCAATTCCTAACAAAAATATATTTAGGATTGGAAAGGATTCATTTTAACATTCATGAATCCGTATCTCTGAAAAAATCTGAATCTATTTTAATTCATTTCAATCCATTTTCGTTCAATTTTTATCCAAGTGGAGATGCTTCGAAGATATCAAAATCAACTTCGTTTTTTTAGTCGGATTTATATAAGCTTTTTTGCATAATATAATTTTCCCAATTCTTCTTCATTAAAAGTATTATTAAAGTATTAAGATAACGGTAATCATATAATATGTAAGAAAAAATTAATTATTCCATTTAAAAAAATGAAGTTGACTTTGATATCTCTGAAGCACCTCCACCTAAATAAAAATATGATTATCGCCATATGATAACCTCCTTTGTGCCGTGCAATTTTGATTATATATATATACGAATTTTTCTTTAGATCTTACAGATTCAAAGATATTTTAGATGTTCGCTTGGGACACTCTGTAAGTTATTCTGAGATATTTAGAAAACACTTTTTTTTCATCTCGTCAATTTATATAATAAGAAAATATACATATTTCAAAGTGCATTATGTTTTTTAACTAGAAACAAACAAAATGCATTTATTTAACATTTTTAGCAAATGTTAACAGCAATTTTGTTTAATACCATACGTCGCATCCTACTGATTGACATACTGTTATTTTCTAAAGTGCATAGTTTTCTTGTATGTGCGTATATAGTTTCACGTTTTCTAATCTAAAAATTACAAATTTTGGATTTGTAATTGGCATTTTGGCTATTTGTAATTTGGCATTTTGAAAGTTTTCTCTTCATTTGTTTTTAATGGACTTGACACAATTTAATGTACATATTTAAACAATTAAATTTAATACGTGTGTCACTAAATCCACCCAAATAATAAGTATCCTTTAAACTTTATTACTTTCGCACAAATGTTTATGTTTATGTTTTGCGCATTTTGATGCTTGCTAGATACAGTGTTTTAAATTGGGTATATCTTAAATTTGTTACTAAAACATTGTTCGATTAGATTTAGATTTTGATATGTATCTCATTATTTAGAATTATCGAAGAAGGAATATACTACTTGGTTGTATAAATAGGCGTTGTAAAACTGATAGCATCTAATCTATCCGAGGACATCATAAACTCCGTTGCCGCAAAGTCGACCTCATTGTTCACTAACATTCCAATCGCACCTGTACACGAACCGTCTGGTAGACACATACCCCACGATTTGGCTTCCTTGTAGGTGAATCTGTAGTATATATATGGGGGTAGAATCAGTTTTAATAATTAGTAATTTTGTCGCAGCCTGTACAAAAAAAGAGTAAATAATTAGTTTTAATTGACAATTGTATGCTTTTTCCGAAGGAACTTCACAGCAAGAAAGCTGTCAAAATCAAAATTAAATAACCAGATAATCATGTCAAAATTATTGATAATTTTTTTCAAACAACAATAGCTATTGCAACAATTCCAGAACAAAAGGAAGGAAGAAAAATATAGAATGAAGGAACAGTAACGTCATGCTGCGCAATCTTGCTGCAAAATGGATTAATTTTAAAAGAATCAGAATAACAATGTAATAACCTTATTTAAGATATCATATTATCATTTTTATTGAACTCTTAATAATAAGTATTTAAATAACGTGCAAAAAAAGAAATGGGGGAGGGGTTATATATTATTTATTGCATTATCAATTTAGGAAATTATTTTATATGTTATTATTATTTATAAAACGAATTCAAAATTGATTGTCCTTTACACTGAATACTATGGTTTGTTTTAATGAAAAAGATCTCTTACATTATTTAATAAATCTAATAATATAATTAGGTTTTATCCATCATATAATCCAAGAGCATATTCGGAAAGACGTCGAAGAAGCGGCGATGGGCGAAAAAGAGAGATATTTGAGGAAAAAGCGGCTGCTAGTGAGGAAGAATATTTTCGAAGAGAGACCGCGAGACAATTGAAAGAGCTTAAAGAAAAGCAAAATCAAATTCAAGAAGAGAAAAAGAATAAAAAGAAAAATGATAAAGTAATGGAAAAAGATGAGAAGCAGAAAAAACCTGACCAAGCTGATGAAAAAACGAAGAAAAAGCCAGACAGAAAGTGATAAGATACAGAAAACTATTACAATATATCATAATACGGTATAATATATTACGACAATTATTAACTTTTCAATAAATTATATATTATTATTTGCAAATTGTTATATAATATAATCGTTAAATTTAATAACGCTTATTTACAGAGCATAATTTTATATAAAAACTTCTCTCTCTTACACTTATAATATAATTTATATATACATATATATTAATATACTCACGTGCAATTTAATGCTTCTTGCAATAGCAGTATCACTTCTCCAAAAAAGCCATTTATTTTCATTATTTCGTTTCGTTCATTACGATGAAACAAACTGATAGGAGGGTCCTATGCGCATAAAATTGTGCATCGCCAAAGCGAATATTAGAATGCCATATAGATCATAAATATAATTCTGTTCTCAAAAAAGTGATAGATATAAAAGAACGCAAAGTAATAAAGTGATGAACAAAACTACTTTTCAAAGTACTGTTATATCACTGTATGACACAGAACAAGAAGAAAATTATAAAAAGGCCTATTTCTGACAACAATATTTTAAAAAGTGCTTTCGTTAACAACTATTATCTTACGTTATATCATTACCATATAGTTATTACCAAAGTTATTGTATTTTACTGATTATCATTAAATTTAAATATTATTTTCTTTTAACAAACAGTTAATCCACTAATTGCGTGTTTGATTAATATGAATATTATTATAATTCTTATGCGAAAAATAGGATAAGCGACCTTACATGGACTGATGTAACGCGTATATTTTGGCCGAAAAGATTGTTTCTTCTTAAAAATAGACCGTGTTTAGGACCCTTCAGACCACTCCTTACATCCCATGTACCAAACTGCGATAATCTCAGTTCTCTTCCTCTGTCAACTTGATAAACTTCAGTGATGATTTCTCTGTCAGTTACGTTGGCGCTACTCTGAACCACCATGAACTTACAATCAAACGGTATGTAAATCTCAAAGAAAAAGTCTTCGAATTTGGTCTTGTTATTGAAGAATACCAGCCAGGTAGGATAAGCCATCGCGATCCACGTTGTGATCTGCTACATTTTAGTAAATAAATGTTCATGCCAATTGTTCGTAGAAATTTTCCAGGCTGTGCTTTATAAAAACGCGATAACGAGAAAATAGTATTTCATGTTTAAAAAAAAAATTTTTTAAACTTATAGAAAATATATTTTGAAAATTTACAAAATTTATAAAAATAAAACTTTGTTTAAAATATTTTTAATTTGTACATATATTTATATTTTATTACATATTGATTACAATAAAAATTTGAAAAAGAAAGCTTTCTTGTATTTCTGTGTGCATTAATAATTTTTTAAGATTAATACTAGAAATAATATTGTGTATACCGCAATAATTGAATAACAAATTAAGTCTTATTATAGTGTATTTAAAAAAATTTTTTTAAATAATTACATGAGCAAAATTATCCCTTGTATCTTCATAGTCGTTAAGAAGAACGAACAGAGGTCTTTTTATGTGATAGTAACTTTGCCCGACCTGCAATCAAATGTATTCTTCTGTGGTAAGAGGTAAATGCATTATTTATGACAATTAGATGCGCAAAATAATCTTGCAATTTATTATATAGCGTTTTGTTATCAAAAAACATTTCTCGTTGTTTAATGATTAAATAATACTAATTGTAGAAAAAAGGCAAACTCCCTTTCTCTTTAAATGCTCACTCGTGTGCTAAACATATGAAAATCCATGAAAGTAGTGCGTATTTGATGGGTCATACTTAGGTACTTCTGAAGAGTCACCAAGTTTTCACTTTCCATAAGATCTGCAAAGTACGAGTTTTCAATATATGTATATGAAAGGTCGATTGCATTAGCATACCAAGAATCATTCTGATTAACGCAATATTCTACTTTCGCATTGCTCACACCTTGTGTTTCAACAAGATTCGGATTGCTGTGCAAAAATACAATACATGTGTTATTAAAGTAGTCACGGATACCCTTGATCAGACCCTCGTACACATAAACTGGCCTGATTAGTTGACTCCACGTGAGATCGAATATGAAGACGATCAGACCTATGATCAAGCACAGATTGGACTTGCAAATCATCCTTCCTCGTGCAAATCGATTCAACAGTAGAAATTCGATAATTTCATGAATCAGCTCGACAATCAAGTAGAACACAAAATTTTCGAATTCGATACATTTTCTAGTTACATTCACATTGCGTTCTTCGTAAAAACTACACAGCGATGAAAATAGTCAACTTCATAAAGACTCACATTACACTACGTTGTGCATGTTAAAACGTAATAATAAAGTTGTATTTGCGCTCCGATCGCATGCCTGATTACATTTTCAGATCGGATCAAAACCTTTTCTGTACGATTGAGTCTGTAATAAATGTACAATTACGCGAATTAAAATGATCGGTTTCGTAGATCGATTGATTCGAACGTACGCGACATAAAGGTTCACGTGACTGCGTTTGTACACAACGAAATCGAAACTATTTCTGCATTTCCAAGGATAAAACCTATTTTCTTAAGTAAACACGATCGCCTGATTCCGCGATTTCGCATCAATTATATATTTTTAGCACATATTTACACAATAGCATACGAAAACCGAGTCAAGCCATTACTCAAACAATTTTTTCTGTACATTTGGTGAAGTGAAATATTGTTTAGTAACGAGTAAAATGATTTGCGAACTTTGTAAATAGATTTGTATAAAGGAATGATAAACGGAAATTTCCGTTATACGAATCAAACGATATGAAAGCGATATTTATCTGATACATTGTGATTCAATAATCACGGAATCCAATCTAAATAAAAGTTGCACTATAATAATTTTTATAGCTAAATAAAAACTTTGACTAATGTGACTGAATTATGGACATATAATTATATGCATACAATATTATAGAGGACTAGGAATTATATAAAAGAGATTATCAACATTTTTTATTGATTTGTCCTACTAGCACAAAGCTTCTAATAAAAAAAAACAACTTTATGTATGTATAATATATATTCGATCTAAGTCCCCAAACAGAATAACAAGTCATGATAACGTCAAAATAATGTTCAAATTAATCAGAAACACTTAAAAAGTAACGTTTCGTGATCATTTTGGAATCATTTTGACATGATTTTAATGTTATGATAACTTATTGTTCTTCTTGAGTTTAATTATAGCAAATAACATCGATAAATTTTTTTTAATATATAGATAAAGTGATATTTATTCACATTAATCATTCTGGAATATTTCATTAAGAAATATATATCTAATAATATAAATATTGTAATCATTTTTTTTTATTAAATGTTAGGATTATATATATATTCTATATATATAAATATATGTTTTCAGATAAGGGAATGTTGGATTAGCCTGCATTACGCGATAAAATTAACGTTTTCATTCTCGTTCAATTTCTTCGTAATAGTTTTACAGAATAAAAGTTCCTTTTCTATGATTAAAATATATATACTAATGTACCGAGTGCTGATGTGTTTTGTGTCCAAAGCTGGAAAAAATAAAAAAATACAATTAATAAATTTCGCTCGTTTTTTGCAATGCAAATTAAATAATTGAACAGTCTAAATCGAGCTAAATGGATTTAATAATAACAATTATTGTTCTTAATTTAACAATAAACTAACTAACAAATTAACAAATAAATATCGTACACAAAAAAAGTAAATATTTGCACTTTTAGCAACAGTTCCCGATAGTTCTACTAAAAATCTACTAAGATATGCATTTTCAAAACAAAATAACGACATTTAACAATTTTTATACATCATATATATAGAAAATGGCATAAAACTTCTAGAAAAAGTGACGTGCTGACTATTTCTATCAGTTTCAACGGCAGTTCTCGTTAGATCTCACAGAGTTCTATGCATTGCAATCATTTAGAAGCAGAGTTCCGGCCTCTACATATTTTTAATCAATTTTTTAATACCTGAGTCCAGCACGACACTTT
>NW_017278779.1:226648-227696 GCF_001594065.2 Cyphomyrmex costatus | reverse complement strand
TCATACTTTAGAGGAAAATTGTCGTGCCAGATTCGCGAAGTTAGCACGCCATATTTTCAATTTTAGTTTTTTCATATTAAAACTGCGGAACTATTTTTTATTTTTAGGTAGAACTGTAGAACTATGAAAAGTGCTACTGGAACTGTTGTCATTTTTTTGATATCGATAGAATGCCGTGCCAGCTTCACAGATCCAAGTCGCACGAGCAAAGCGAGTGCGAATGTAAAGTTGCACGAGTGAAGCGAGTGGGATGGTGCGCAGGAAGCAGGGGGTGTTCGGGGGAGGCTGCGCCCCCTCCCCGAAAAATAAATTAAAATATTTCGTAAATAAATATTTTACAAAATTTTGTATTGTTCATTACTTTTAATTATAATTGTGAGATTATTACAATTTGAAATTATAAATTTAAACGTTATTTTGTAAGTTGAATGATATTTATTAGGGATGTAACGAATATTCGCTTTCTCATCATTTTAGACTTTCGCTTTCGTTTTCGCTTTCGCATCTAATTATGCGAATGTTTTAACGAAAGATTTTGTCCGGCCCGCGGAATTGGCAGCTTCACCGAGGGCACACTAGGGTGTGTTCAGATTCCCAACCTGACGACCCAGGGTTGAGTTATCTAGAGTTTCGATTCTAACTCGGCTGATTCACTCCGAGTAACAGGTGGCTCTGAACGGTTCGGGTTGTCATTTGGGTTAAAATATGGTGGCAAGGAATAAAAAGAAAGGAAAAAGATGGATTACGAAAAAAATATCATTGTGCTTATGGCCATTAATGTGACTGAACAACTGTTCAGATCAATATTCAGTGAAACATTGGAAAATAGTGATGAAGAGGAAGAGTTGGTCGAGGCATTTTTATTGGAAGCCCATCTAAGGCTACGTGGCCCATTGAGAAAAGCTATACGAATTGAAGGTTATGTAGAAGAGACAGTCCCAAGATTTAATACAAAACAATTCCGTGAACATTATAGAATGTTGCCTAGTACGTTCGAACTGTTAGAAAATCGTCTTCATCCTATTTTGGCAGGGGACCCTATTAATAA
>NW_017278779.1:205679-225706 GCF_001594065.2 Cyphomyrmex costatus | reverse complement strand
CCCCCCCCCCCCCCCAGATGCCCCGAAAGAACGCTCCGGTCGCGCGCGTTTCTCCGTGCTGTTATTTGTACGAGCGTTACCACTGCGTTGCGTTATTTTTCATAACGCAACGCTTTTGCGTGGGGTTAGAGAAATAACTCAACGGCTTGAGATATTGGCTATTTACTGCACGCAAAAGCGTTGCGGTATAGGGCACGTACATTACGTGCACGCGTGAGGAAAACAAATTTTCTTCGAACGACAATGTTACAAAAACGTTTAAATAATATAGCAATTTTACACGTGTATCAGGATATTGCCAAAGATTTAGATTTCGAATTACTAATAACAATTTTATAACAAAATAAGAGCAGCAATATTTGCATACATGAAAGAAGAGTCTAAAATATTAATGTCATCCCTCTCCTTCGCCACCCTCCTCCAACTGAAACTCCACACATACATGGAAAAAATTTACTTCGCCGGCCCTAATCACACACTAATACTAATACATACGATATGCATAATAATATTGCAAAAAAAAAACAATTTTCTTAACTTTGCATGTAAGTACAATTTCGTTTATTCGAATATATTAGAAGACAATTCCGATAAAACCAAATAACTTTGAATTGTCTTGCCCTTCGACATATATTCAGATACTATTATAAATTGTAGATACACAAAGCTAAGAAATTGTTTTTTGTTATTGCCCATATCATTTGTACATGATATTCCCAAACCATATTAGCCCTAAAAATTAAAAAATTTTTATTTTTAAAATATCTATAATTTAAAATTTATAAAGTTTATATATTAAAAAACATACTTAATGTACATTTCAAAATAATGCGCACCTGTAAAATTAAAAAAAAACATTACAAAAACTTTATTGTTTTTCGTTATTGCGCATATTGTATATCGACATATAATATATGTTCAGTAATAGAGACCTTATATGTATGTGTTCACTACATTTTTTCCTTTATCATTTGTTTTAATAATACACAAAAAACTGACGTCGAGAACATCGAGCTATTATTATCTAAATTACAACTGCTATTATCCATATTCGGATGATAAGCTCTGACAAGAGTATGTTGAAAACTGAACATAAACTTGCGTAAATAGAATGCAGATAAAAGGAATTCAACTGCAAATTATCATCAATAATGTTTAGCTTACTTTAAAAAACTTGACAATCCACGTTGTTTGTTCTAGAAAATAAAAGAAAAATCATAAATTTTTTATAGATCTCAGTAAATAAAAGTCTTCAATTGATGATACATAACCGACTCTAAAACTTATCAATATATTTTTGCCCTTGTTTTTTTAACTAGTGATAAATATTTTTGGTTACATTTGCGCAAGATACTAAATTATATAATTGCTATTCTTCTATCATTTTTTCAAGAATTTTTTTATAAAAGTTCTAACGATAAATGCTACTATTAGGAATTTTTTAAAATTTATTGTAAATTAAATCTATAACTCACCTACAAGAATTAATTTTCCGCAAGAACTTATTTATGTAATGTTCATATATATAACGAATCCATTATGTAAATTATAGTATATATAAGAGTATCACACAAATATGTAAACATTAGTCATTCTCTTGGTACGATAGAGAAGCATCATGTTACGAAAATTTATCTATGCTATTCTCATTCTTTTCGCTTTAATAATAGTATCACAGGCCAGTCGTAAGTATTCACATACAAGTACATATAATAATATATATGCATACTTAAATCAGGATTAACAAGTAACGCGTTATTTGTAACGTCGTTACCGTTACAAGTTACTTTTTTCGGTAACAAATATGTAACGAACATTACATTTTCTTCGGAGTAACATTCATGGTAACGCAGCTACATTTTTGGGGTAATGATAACGATTTCACTAGTTACTTTTATCGTTACTTTATTTTTAGCCACGTAAAAGTTTTAGTCGTAATTAGAGCTCTGGAAAACAGAGATGCGACATTAAAGGAATAGGTCTGATTGGCTCTCTCTTAATCACGTAATTACGATGCCTTTTTTCACATTGTTTTCACAGTTCACACGTATAGGCTGCGTTTTCCGTTTCACTGCTTATTTTTTCGAAATTTTGACAATGAGGGGCCAGCTTCACAGACATGAGATCACGTGAGATATTCTACCCTAATAAATATAAATGTATATAATATTATATGTATATTGTATGTATATAATTAATAATATATAATTATATATACCTATATATATATATATATATATATACACACACATTTTTTTAGCTCTATTTCTCTACTAAAAAATAGAATTTTAATATCTTTTTTTACTGTTACAAAAAAATCTGCACATAATATTAAATTAGTGCCAAGAAAAAAAGTAACGAAAAAGTAACGATTCGTTATATTTTGAATAACGATAACAATAACGAGTTACTTTTGCAAATCAATAACGGGAACGAGTTATCTTTAGGAAAAAAAACCGGTAACGGTAACGAGTTATTTTTATGAGGTATAATGTTGTCAACTCTGAGTTAAATATAATATTAAGCAAATTTTATATTATATTTAGTAAAAAATTGAAGAGTTAGAACATATTAATGTACAGAATGAAGAAAAAATTATTTTGCTTTCCATAAAGGGAATGCAATAATTGCGTTTGCACTTTTAATAAAATTTATCTGTTAGAATACACATTCACATATTTAAAGAATTCATTGAAATCTTTTGCAATAAATTTTAACACTTAAATATATGATTTTCCAAGTTTTACTCTTATTTATATAATACATATCTTTATGTAGGGTAAACCCGGTATATACGCCGCACCTATCGAAAACTTAATTTATCAATTATTATTTACTATGTTTAAAGTAAATTAATTATATAAATAGAAACTTTGTATCATCTACTACTGTAAAAAAAATATTAGAAATCTAAAATAATTTATTTTCCATATTAAAAAGTAACTTTTTCAAACCCCTGCATTTTTGCCATTTATCCCATAGGGGGGGGATAATATGGCCACTCATATATAATTCATAAGAAAATCACAAATAATCTATAAATAAGATGTAAAATGACGACGTAACTTGCATTGTTTATTAATATATGACAATTTTTATTGTTCAGAATAAAAAATGGAATACAAATAGGACTTAACACAATTTTTTAAAATAGCTTCAAATCTTTGAAAATAATCTTTAAACGTTTAAGATTTATCAACATTTATACATTAATGCAATGTATAATTGTTAGAATTAACAAAAACTTCTTAAATAGAGCGTCTGTGCTGCGGCACAGCATCCCGCTCGCTAAAAATGCCGTATATCCCAAATAGATGAGATATATATGACAACTAATTAAACAAACAATACAGGAGCAAAGCACTTGTATTTTGCTATACAACATGCTTTACTATTCCTCTACACATATGTATTGCAAAATAACCACTAAGTCTTTTACACGCTCTATAATAATCATTTTATGTAGATTATAAATTATGATGGCACTACTTATTACAGTAAAAAATCGATTTAACTCGCAATAATTTCATTAATATTAACAGTAAAGAACTGAAATCATAACATAATACTAATATACCATAAAGGCATGTAACAAAGTAATTGATGGAAAATTATCCCCACTCCTTCTATTTTTTCTGACTTCTGCGGCGTATTTGCTGACGCGGCGTATATACCGGGTTTACCCTATGTTCTCTATATATACACACACACAGATACCTATAAATATATATATATATATATTAGGGGGGTGGGGGGCAATACATACATTACTATGGATAAATATTGCAAAGAATATTACTACGTCGCGTCGACCCGCCATCAGAGGTCTATAGATATTCGCAAATTCTCGCAAGTGCTGAGATGCGCGTATATCTCTTTATGTAGAATCTCGATTTAATAACTTACACCGGCGTATAAGGTAGGCTTCCATTACAATACCTTACTGATGAGTCCAGTAGTGGAAGCCGGGACGAAACGCCAAAATTAGGTGATATTCTTTGCAATATATTAGAATAAATTAAAAGAATTTAACGAATTTATTGGCTCATGGCCCTTCTCTCTTTATATTAGTTGTTAAAATACATATTGAGTCTTGTCACAATCTACATTTATATATATATATATATATATATTATATAAATAAATTAAAGTCATTACAAAAAATTGTTAATTGTATGGATGAGTTTTGTGTATGTGTTTATGTAATTATCTATCAAATAGGCCACCCCCTCCGCTTAAAATTAAATTTTTTTATTTACAGCTTTAGAAAAAAGTATTGAACCAGACGATAATGACGTGCATGCCATCCTGACTACCATGTTCACACTATTGTCACCCAGCCAATTCGGATTAAATCAAAATATAAATAATATAATAAAAATATACGGGATGCGTTTTCCGTGTATGATATACTCTATTGTCCCGTGGAAATACAATTGCACGTTGATAGAATGATATTGATGGACGCTTAAGAAAAATCAATTTTTCTCATATTAAATAATTTGTCAATAAAAGAACTTTAATTGCAAACGACGTAACAATTCTTATTCAACATCAAACTTCTTATTGTAAACTCTCGTACAATAACTGAAGAAAATTCCACAAAAGAATTTATATTAGTTATACGTAAAAAAAAATACATAGGTATAATATATATTGTATAAACATGTATAAAGAGTATATGTAATACAAAATATATACAAAATTTTATGTAAAAACTGTGATATGTATTCTATGTATCTAGTTTCGAGCGTTTTAACAAAAAATTGTCACTTTGTTTAATAAAGAAACATACCGGAAACCAAAATATATCGCATAATACCAAAAATGCAGCGATAACAGAAGGACGGTAGATAGACCGTAAATGTCATTGCAGATATCGAAAGCGTTTTTCCATGTGAAATTAGTACCGATAACCAGGACTTGTATACGTAACATAGTATACGTCAATGCTGTCCGTGAAAAGTTGTTTGTATTGTTAGTTCTACAAATGCTGTCTTCTAAGCAAGCAAGTTCAGTGCAAATTTTCAGGCAAACTCGTACATTTATTATAAAAAAAAAAAAAAGTTGTTACAACAAAAATAAAACATAGAACAAAATAAATGATCGAGTTACTTTTTGAATGCAAATAACGGCGGAGGGCAATTAGCAAATAGAACATTATAATTCGAAACATCGCACCGTCTGCTCCGAACATTTTTTAAAACTTTTATCACTTGCAAAATTAATTAAGACGACTAGAACGTCAGACTGTCAAAAGATTGTATTAAATCAATTAATTCTGCCAAAGATTTCTACAGAGGGGTAACAATAAAAAGGAACGACACTCGTCAGGAAAGTGGCTATTCGCAAAAAATTCCGACGAAGCAAGAAAGGAAATAAAAGACACCAGTCGAAATCAACAGATTTCGATACTTCTAATAAAGTAGAGACAATTGTTCACGAAATGAAAATACCGTTTCTAATTCTTAGTTTGGCTGTGGTGTACAGTATCTGCCAAACATATGACGAAGAAAATGACGTGGTTAAAGCATTACAAAGTAAGTCTCATAATAACATATTAATATGATTGTAATATTGATGTTATAGCAAACAAAAATTTTGTTTTTTACGGATTAATGTATCGGCTAGATAATATTTTTGAACAACGTTTGATTAAATCACTTCTCTTCATACACTTTATTAATAAATTAGTAAAATAATTTTTGTGTAAAAAGTAGTATAAACTTCTCAAAATGATAAAGTTTATAAATAAAGTAAACAATAGACAAATGTAAATGTAATACTTGATGCGCCTAAGTTTCATAAAAGTAATAATACATTTTTAATTAACCACTTCAAGCTTTAAAAACATTTCTGTTGCATTTGAAATAATTTTCAGTAAAAAAAGATTTTTATATATTAAAAAAAAAATTTTAGAAGATCTCTCAATATAAATATTATAGTATAGTTTTATAAAAATTAAAAATATGAATAAATAAAATTAATACAGAATTTAATATATTTATATTACAATAATTAGCTTTTTATTGTATAACTTTTTCAGATAATGAAGATTACAAAAATTATGCAAATATGCCTTTCGAAAGATTTTCCGCGAGATACAAAAGAACCATTTTATCATCAACTACATATCCGATAGACACACTATTAAGTTTATTAGGAGTTAATGGTGCCAGATCTTCAGTGAGAAACGTCATAACTTTCGCAACTGAATTATTGAGTGGAAATAGAAATATATGCTCCAAAGTAGACAAGTTATCTTTAGCTACCATCCCGAAATGTGTAACAAATCCGATTGAGGCGATCGAAAGCGTAATATGTTACGTAACCGAAACAATCGCGACAACAAGCAATGAATTTTTTGACAAAGCATTCAACGTGATCTTTTACTTCATTAAATGTACAGGTTTACCTTCACTGCGCAAATTACTGAATGCAATTAATTATTATATTCCTTTACCCAGCCAATTTCAGGAAATGATCGGATTTTTCAACACGATGTATGATGTTGGCGTAATGCTTGGATGGTTCCCAGATGAAATTCAATTTTCTATTTGTTAAAGCACATTAGAAATTATAAAGTTAAGAACAATATTTTTTATAAAAATTTATTTGGATATTTTCTTGATTATGTTTTTTATATATATATATAACAGCTTTAAACTAAAGCGACAATTAAATTTTCTATCACAATATAATTTGCAAAAAGTCAACATATAAGAAGGAATTAACAATTTGTTAATGCATTAAAAAAATTTAATGTTTAATGAAAAAAATTAATGTAAACAAAGTATGAATTGCTTTAAATTATTGTATTAAATTATTAAAAAATGTTATTATGTATAAATATTTTTGCAATTCATACTTTGTCATATGTTTAATTATGACAATATTACAGAATATTATTAAAAAATAGGAACGTAAATAAAGAAAATAAATAATAAAATAATTGGATTGTAAAATTTTTATTTATTTTTATGCAATCTCTTGTATAATCACAGAAAAATATTACTAATATAAGATATACTAATATAAGAAACATGTCATTTTTTTTTGTAAAAAAAATTATTTCACAAACATGTATACGTATTTCTGAAGAATCCATCACATAGAAATGTTTAAGTAAGATAAAGATAAATTAATTTATATTATTATTTTAAGTATCTATTTCACAGACTCTTTAGATGAAAAATGTTTATTAACTCACGCAAACAAAAATAAATATTATATTATAAGGTAAATGTACTAGTTAATGGACATGAATCAATTGTTGGACAAAGTGATAAAACTTTTGATGGTATGTACGATTCTAAATTCATAATTAAATTTTTATAAACAGCAAATTTATTTAGAGTTGTACATATCATTAAAAACTTAATATTTACAATTTCGTACCACTTTGTCCAACGAATTGAGAGTCATATTTACTAACTGTCCATTAACTGGTATATTTATCTTATGTTGTTAGTAAATTGAAATCATTGTTATAAGTAGTATAAATATAAATTTCTACATGATACCAAGTTCTTATTTAAGCATTTCTATTCAGACACTGTAACTCTTTAAATTGGAATCCGATCTAGGAGAGATGAATTTCTATTCAGAAAAAATCATCATCATCATCATCCGTGTATTCCATTTTCTCTAAAATTTTCGAAATTTCTTCTTCGTGTTCTTCGATTTCATCCTCTAATAAATGCGGTTCTCCTTCCACAAACCTCGCAAATCTGAAAGATTCATATCTATATTGCTAATTACGCCGTTTTACTACTGCATATTGTGTGATATTATTGTGTGATAAATTTAACAAGCTGAAACCTTATCGGATCTTTCAGTTTCAAAACTGTCTTCCAAGGATTGCATTCCGGACTGGAGCAATGGTTTTGTAAATCTCTTAAAGCTTTCCTAGTTTGCCGTATTCCTTGTTGACGATATTGATCTTCATTAATTAATTTTCGTTTTTCCGGAAACACGTGTTGCCTCATTTAACAAAAGAAAAAAAAGCTCTGTATTGCTGCATGCATTTTCGTGTTCAAAGATAAATTGAAAAAAATATTAAAAAACCTTTATGTACTCGTATTTAATACATAATTTGTGTGATTACTGTATATTTAGAAAATTTCCAAAACCCAAATATATCCAATAATAAAGATTAGATACTTGACAAATTAGTAATGCGTTTATAAAATTTTTTATGTAGATATTTGTAAGATTTATAATATTAATTCTAAATAAAATTTATTAGTATAAAGGTGAAACGCAACCTAAAAAGAAAATACAATGCATTTTATTGTAAAAATTGAAAATACAATTGCTTAAGATACAATATATAAGTACAAAAATTACTCAGAAATTTGAACACACTAAGCTTAATAAAAGTATACAAATATTTATATATAAAATAAAAACTATACATAGTACATAAAACTAAGTTATTAATATTATATAACATATATAATTGTGCTTAAAATAGAATTGTGTATTATACTAGTAAATAAATGCTGTTTAATATATGTAAGCATTAGCAACATATAGAGAACTTATTGTTAAAAGAATATTAAACATCTATAGAACTGTAAATTATTATAAAATTATTATAAATGCGTACTAAAAGAGAAAAACGACAAACAAAGGGAGAAGAATATGTATACAATGGAATAGAGTTTTATTCAAACAATTAATCTAAAAAAATGACCACAATTGCAGTTTTGTGCGGCACATAGCTAGCTAAAAAACAGCGAATATAAATATATATTATACAATACATTCTATCGATGCTTACCAATACCTCTTTGCTCGCCCAAATGCTGCTTTCGGAAAGTTATAGAAAAGTATAACAACAATGCAACATGAAAAGGATGCTTCATGAAAATGACTGCTGTGATAAATCAGTATCAATCCTACAAGCTAATATGAACATAAAACAATTAAAAATAATAAATTTAAAAAACGTACAAAATACAGTGGTACATTACCTGCAAAAACCATTCTATTATTTGTTTTGTTCTCGTATTGGTAACTGGACCAAAACGGTAGCAAATTACGAAACTAATTAAAGATGTACCAAGAACATACCACATCACCCATTCTCTATATTGCATTATAATTAATTGCATATTTTCCAATAATGTTTTAGCAATGTAAAGACTCATTGATGCAGCAAATATTACGTACATAGCTTTTCCCTTAACAAGAGAAATATATGTGTATAAAATATTTTATCAAAAAGTAAGTTAGAGTCAAATATTAATACATATTGTATTAAAATAAATACCCGTGGAATCAATTTTCCAGCCACATATGTTAGAATTATAATGGATAAACTGACTCCAAGTATTATACCACAAGCATAATAAAATAATGAATTCCGACTTAATATTTTGGCACACCAAAAAACTATAATACCTGTTACCATCATTGTCACTCTCCAAACATTAATACCTGATAATGAAAGACAATATATTTCCAATTATTTCAACACACAAAGCGGAGTAATCTCAAAGTAGATACTTAATTTATTTAGATTGGATTTAGATACTTACGTGTTTCTTTTAACATCATTATGTACACAGATTCATTAGGAGAATCTATATAAATACCTATACATGTATTTTCAAATGGATTAATCTTAAATTGTCTATGTTTTCCTGTGTCAAACAGATTAAGATTCCATGATTTATCATTTTCATCATACTTTTGATGGATTTCTTGAGGTGTTTTGCCATCGTATAAAATATAGGAGTCTGAATCAATATTCAGATGCATCTGTAATATTAAAAGTCATGAATATATAAAAATCTTTTGTATGTATATACATTCCTGAAAGCTTCTTACAGTCATTGTTCTCCACATATGCGTTAAATACTTTGATGAAGCATTGTGGCAATATGTTTTTAAACCAGGATGATTATTTTGTACACTGTCATCTGTATGTAAAAAATATATTCCTGAAACACACACATAACATGTAACAAAATATATTATAACTATAAAGTATAAGAAATAAATAGTGAACAATCATAAATTAGTCTACAACATTTAGAAAAAAAGATTGCAAGCTTTTCCTTCTATCAAAATTTTAAGTTATGAAACGATTTGAATATTAACAATTTGGCAATAAAACAATATTTTAATAATATAATAAAGAAATATTTTGGGCTTATAATTTCTTTGTGATCCAAAGAAATGGATCACAAAGTATAATTAACTATATTTTAATAACAAAATAAGTAGCAGTGACTGTGCAACTCTGTTCAGAGAATTTTTATGATTAATATCTATATCGCTTAACTGTGTTATCGTATAGCTAATTGTTGGCGATATATTATTGTTAGTTTCACAATTTCCGATAACAGAATTATCAAGGAGCTAATCTTTTTGGTTGACGAAAAGGTTAACTAGCAAGCTTACTTGGCTCGTCAAGAATGCGACGTGCGTACGCATTTTGAGACAAATAGAGACACAGAAGAATCCATTTCGACAGCCTAGCTGCGCTATCCATTCTCCCGATTCAACCCCGAATGAAGTTTTCTGTCACATTCACTAATATTACGTCCGCCGTGCAACTCGCCTGCATACCGCCGGCACCAGTCAGATCTAGAAGGAGTCCAAAAAGATTTGAACATGAATTGTCGAATTGTTGCGAGAAAACGGATGCAGCGAATCGATCTTATCGATTGTTCGAGTGTTGCGAGATCTCGCGAGTCGAGATGTACATACATGTGTCATACACTCATACCCTCATACCTGCCAAACGAGACATTCATGTGGTAATGTGTATACAAATACAACAATAAAAACATCTGTTTCTTCTTTATTCGTACACGTCATAAACATCTGTTTTGTATCTTTTACATTGATTGATTCTTTTGTGTCTTTCTCTTCTCCACTTCCTCTCTCTTCTTTTAAATCTTAAATATCTACACAATTTTATAGTAAAAAAAAACACACACACACACACACATATAGTAACATAAGAGTACAACTAAAAATAAATAAACAATTTGGAGTTTAGATGTAACAAGTTGATAGCAAATAAGTTTTATTGTAGAAATTGTCGAATTTAATGACAAATTATATCGCCATCTTAAATTCTGGGTGTATTAAAAATAATGAGTCAATTTGTTACAGTGCAAGGTAAACGCATACACAACCGAAATGATCTGAACAGTTTTATCAGTGGAAGCAGCATTGACTTAAAAAATAAATTGCTTTTTTCTTTTTTTTTTTATGTCTTAGTTGGCCAGTGTGGGAATCAAATAGGATCAGCTTTCTGGCCCTTGGCTCTGCATGAATATGGTATTCAGACTACCACTGGTGGTGTAAATTTGCTCAAAGTACAACGAAATCATGTGAAACACATTGGTGATCTTTCCGATGCCTTTTCTAGTTTCTTTCATGTCCCAAATAATAAATCTAAATTATATTTTCAAGATGTAACTGACTTAAACACAGCTAAAGTTAAAGCTAGGGTGTGTATTTAATTATTCCATTTAATTTCTGCAATAATAAAAGTTTTCAAATATTTAACATAATCATTTTCTGAAGCAGGCTGTCTTAGTAGATATGGAAGATAGCGTTCTATCTAGGTTTAAGCAAGGTCCATTGCGTCAATTATTTGATCAGACATGTATTGTAACAAATTATCCAGGATCTGGAAATAATTGGTAGTTTGTGAAAAAAAAAAAACATTTATATTTCAAATATAAGATTACAAAAATTTGTGGTGTAATAATTTGATTTCTAGGGCAATAGGATATTATGTTCACGGTAGTGATTATCATGATCGTTTAGAAGAAAGTATAAGACGCATAGTTGAAAGATGTGATCAACTTCATGGATTTTTATTGATGCATTCCTTGGGAGGTGGCACTGGATCTGGATTAGGAACAGCAACCTTAAAATTGTTAAGAGATAATTACCCTCACGTAGAACGGTACCTTTTTAATTAATAAATGTTGATTAGATCAATTGAATCTTAAAACTTTATTGTATACAACTTGAGAATGATATTTCAGAATTGTGTCATGTGTATATCCAGCAAATACACAAGATACCATAACTGCCCCTTATAACACGTTACTTGCAACTCAAGAACTTATAGAACATGCCACGTGTGTGCTTCCTGTAGAAAACAAAGCTCTCTTGGATATATGTAATGCTCAAATAAATAAACGAGATAATACAGGTCAAATAAATTATAATGCCTCGTGCAAACCTTTTCAAGATATGAACAGTATTATTGTCAATATGCTCTTGCACTTGACTAGGTAATTAAATTTTAAATCTGTGATTATAAGATTTAGCATTGTGAAAACAGTAATTTGTTTTAGTGGGTCCAGGTTTCCAGGAAACTTAAATATGGATATGAATGAAATAGCTACAAATCTAGTACCTTATCCAAAATTACATTATATATTCAGCAGTATTAGCCCTGTGACTTTATCCGCTCCAAATATGTGCACTATGCAAGAAGCAAAGTATATTAAATTTCTCTTCTTCCCTGTTTTTTTAAAATTATTTTAAAATTGATTTAAAAACATCAAAATATTAAAACAATAAGTAAATAATGGACTCCTTATAATTCAATAAAAAAGAAAATTTACATTGCATAATATGAAATCAATGCGGTAATAAGAGCGCAAATTTATAAATAATAGTTTACTATAACATATAATACATAATTACATAGATTAGATAACTAAAAACAATAGCCGAAAAGTACAAACTTCTAATTATTTATTCTAATTAACTTTTTATTATATATGTTATAATAAACTATTACTTATAAATTTGCGCGCTGATTCCATATTAGCCAATGTAAATTTTCTTTTTTATCAAAATATTAATTTAATGTTTAAGATTGCAGGACGAAGTGTTCACAAACTTATGGTCGCGAAATAATCAATTAATTAGATTGGATCCACTTCAACCTACTTCTGTCATTCTTGCTGCAGCGCACATTGCGAGGGGAAATACTACCTTAACTGACATAAAACGAAATATTGAAAGGTATTTAATCTATTTTGCTTTTTTAAACTGTACATATAGCAGTATTGAATAATTATTTTATATTAATTATAATATTATTTTTCGTAGATTTCAAAACAAATCAAAGTTTACTTCGTGGAGTAAGGATTGTATGAAAATAGGATTATGCTCTGTTCCTCCAGCAGGGCATTCATCGTCATTACTGTGTCTTCTTAATTCATCTGCCATGTCTTCATTATTCAAAGATATAATCCGAGAGTTTTCTAAATTGTATAAGAAAAAGGTACATTGTAATGAAATCTAATTTCATATTTGTTAAAAAACTGGCATAACTTTTTAGTTTTTGAAATCGTTCATTTTTGTTGTTCTTAAAATATATTGAATAAACAAAAATTATTGCAAAAATTATTTTTAATATTAATTTCATGATTGCATGATTATAAAATATGCATTTTGTTATAAATTAGAATTGCATTTTAGGCACATGTTCATCACTATACGCAAGTACATGGATTTGAAGAAACGCATTTTATTGAAAGCAAAGAAAATATTCTCAATTTATGTGAATGTTATGCAGAAATACAAAATATGGAAGAAACAAGTATCTCTAGATTGCAAGTAATTTAATCAATTTGTAAAAAGATGAAATTTAAATGAATCTTGTATTACTTGTATAATATGTAACAATTTTTTTGTATTTATAATCAATATTTATTAATTTATTAATGTTTATGTACAACGTATAATATTTATTTAATAAAAATAGTGACTTTGAAGACAGTAACAAAAATCTATTAATACGTAAGTAAACTAAATACCTTTTACGCAAGTTACGTCAACAAAACATTGTTAAGGCATTAATTTGTGTTGCAAGTATTAAGATTAAGAAAGCCGTGTGTCTTGTTCCTGAAGGATCTAGCAGTATATCTTGTTCTTGAAGGATCTTACGTCTTTGGGCATGCGTGCGAATATTCTTAAACTTACATTTGCCTTATCTATAAATTTTGATATATTTTTAAATTTAACTAGCAGGTATTTGTGGCAAGCCAAACTCGTCCACTGGAACGCCATCCTGTAAGCACATTTATAAACATACATATAATACATTTTATCGGTTAAAAAGTTAAGTGGTTTTTATATGTAGCATAAATTATAGGAGTCTTCTATCTCTTATTCTTGACTAACTATAAGATTTTAAAGAGTTCACAAATTATACATATTCTTCTTTCATTTCAGGTAGTAAGGTGATGTTATTTGTCATTTTGACATAAAATTGGTGTTTTTTACAATGGTAAATAATATCAGCTTGCTATATAGGAATATTATCAAGTATTCTTATTAACCTTTAATATATATGATTAATGTGTCAATTCTAAGCAAACATATCGTTAAATCGTAAAATCACAAACTGTAATGCTTATAACTTTACGTAAAGTTTTTACAAGCAACTTTTTGCTAGCCGTTTTAAGATTTACGAGAAATTGTATTTACGATTGTATACTTTACGATACATATAGAATTACAATTCCAGTCCTAAGTTCTTACAAATCTTACAAAGTTACGAGCCTTACGAGTTGGTTAGAATTGATCCATAAAAGTCAATTGTGTCCTATAAATTTCTTTTCTTTAAAATACTAGATGCAAAAAATTAGTTATGATACATCTATGATACATTTATATACATTTTTTAACCACACATCTTATAAATACTTTGTAAAAATGTAAAAGTATATGTAAGATATAATTATTTAATCTTTGTAAATATGATGAAAATATCAATCTTCAGGACACAAACATGTATAGTAACAGTTTATTTATATTGCATGCTCCAAAATGCTCCAACATTCTCCTACTATAATTCCTACTTACTCCAAGAAGTGTTGGAGTGAGTAAGAGCTACAATAGGAGCATATTGAAGTATCTTGAAGCATGTGACATGAACAAACCTTAAGATACTTTTACCAACTCCGATTAACTTTAATCGATGTCCATTGGAATTGGCCAATCGCATATTGTTGACAAATGCAATTGATGTAATGCCAGAGTTGGTAAAAGTTACCCTTAATGGAAAAATCATTGTATAAACTAATATATTAAATAGTAACCTTGTTCTTGACTGAACTTGCTCCAGGTTCTTTGTCTGGGGCATTAGGTGTCTTAATAGCATCATCTAAGTAACTAGTATCTTCATCCAAGGCAAGATCATCACCAAGGGCTTCTAGTTCTGCTGCCAATTCATCATCATCAATTTCTGGCATTCCATAACTGCGACCCATTGCTTCCTGTACTTCGTCAGCTTGTTCTAACATATCTGCCAAATCATCTTGCATATCCTACATACAATAATAGCAACATATATAAGAACAAAAGGTTTGATTAAAGTACTTGCATTATAAAAGATTATTTTCCAACATACTTCAATGTGATCAATGTTGATATTTTTAAATTCCTTTTGCATTTGCTTAACGCCTTCTTTCATAGCAACTACAGTTGTTTGAGTGTCTTTTAATGTCTGAGTGGCATAGTTTGCTTGCTCCATGTTAAATGCCTGCTGACGTAGGTTATCCACTTGAGCCTCATACATCTTCCGCTGCTTCAATACACGCAGAGCCTTTGCCTTTACTGCATTCTTTGCTGGCCCGTCTCTCATCTTGACCATTTGATCTTTGTATTTTTTTAACTCTGCATCTAATTTAGCTATCTTCTTTTCTGCAGAGTCTGCCCTACTGTCAACCTTAGTAAAGAACATTGTGTATTTACAAATAGGTTTCTATTGCTTCAAAAAATTAAAAAATGCTTGGCTATATCATGCTTCGATCAGACTAGTTTTTGTAAGTACCACGATTAATAACGCGATAAAAAAAAAAATAGCAAGCAATGGTTATCTCTTAACAGATTTTTCTTCCTTACCCCTGCGATACAGTCAGTGATGCTTGGTGGCGGATCCTTGGGTTTAGCGCGTCCAAAGAGCCTGTTCATTTTGCAAATTAACGTTAATTAAATACACGACGAAGTAATTCTCACGTGGTACACTTTGTTCCGCCTGTCAAAATGTCAAAACGCAATGATATGCAGACGGAGAGAACGACATTTAACGACAACGTATTTGCGTAATGCAACGAAAGACGTGATTTTAGACTGTCATAAAGCAATGGACAATGGACGTGAACATAGACACTTTAGAAGTTTCTTTTGCGGCCGTGAGTTGGCGCTCTATAAAATTTCGGCCGCGTGCCCACCCTAGCGCCCTCTATATAATACTGTGGCCATCTTCGTAGTGAAATTCATCGTTTCAAATCCTGATATACTTTAGTTTTTATCTTCAAATCCCGGAAACTGGGAATTTCATTCAGCAGATTGTTGCACGTCGCTTCGTAATAACATGTAAATTGTTTGTAAACAATTAATCAATTACGGAAATAATAGTTATTCCAAGACAATACCAAAGAGAAACCTCTGACAATACCTACTTCTTGATACAGTGTCCAAAATAACCCAGGAAATCCTATGTGCGTATCTCACTCACGCAAGGTAAAAAAAATCAATTCGTAACTGATTTCAAATTATTTAATTCTATTATCTTATACTTGTTTATTGCAAAAGCTCAATTTTTGTTCATAATCGGATCTAATATAGAGCTTAAAAAATAATATAAATTTTATTTTAATTCTACTTTAACGCTCCTACCTGTATATTGACTGTAGCCATCTTCTAGAATATGTGACATCAGAAGCAAAAATAAAAATCAAAAATTTTTGCAAATTGAATTAAAATGTGAACAATTTTTTAATAAAACAATATTTGCAATCGATAGAATATATAGATCATTTGTATAAAATATACCGAAAACTCACTTTGTGATCTGGTAATCAATGAATAATCACTATATACCTATATTTAAAATTGAATTATACACCGACCAAAAAAAAACATATATGTGACGACAAATGAAATATAATTTTATTCTATTTTAAAATAAAAAAATAAGTTTTTGGTATATTTTATAAATGTACTTTCAAATGCAAATATGTTTTATATATTGAGAAATATATTTTTATTTTAAAATATTGAAAATATGCATCGAAAAATATATTTAAAAATATATTAACACATTACTATTTTAATACACTTTGTGAAAATTTTCATTATGTTTTCGTATTTCTGACGTTATCAAAAATGGAGAATGGTCAAGATCAAGCCTTAAATAATAATGATCTTCCTATTACTTTATTAATATTATTTTTGTATTTTTATAGAGTTAATTTAGTATAAGTCGCGATTAATTTAGTATAAAAATCGTGATTGCGCATTGTTCTTACGGAATCTAAATCAGTCAAGCACGATATACGCACTTAACAATAACAAAAAAAAAAAAGGAAAGAAAAGAACGATCGCGCCAATCGCAAAGAGATTAAATCCAAGACCTTATTATCGTCTCATTATCGATGATATCAAAAAAGAATCCATCAAAACGATTAGATTACTCTCGTTCTCAGCGGAAACGTATCGCGGGTGAAAGTATATATATGTCTTGTTATAAGTTTATTGAGTTTATTGTACAATTGTGTGAGCATGATAATTGTAAACAGTTATATAGTTATGTGAATTGACCAAACACGGTCGAATATGAAGCGATTATTCGACTAATTTGTAGAATGGGCTTTACGTCCAAGTCGAAGCGCGGGAACGCGCATTTATGAACAATGTAGGCTGCGTCTTGATCTATGTGTATACCGTCGTCGACGGCCAGTAATTCGCATCTCGTGGCTAATCATGAGAGATTTACAGCCAGCCTCCGACGGAGGCAGCGCGTCGCGCTTCCTCCCCGCAAGACGTTACCTCTACATCGAGAAGGCACGCAAGATTCCACGTGCGATTATCGTAGCAAGCGCGCATGCGCGTATACGCTCGCTACCTCTTCCAACGAGAATGCGCGCGCGCGAGATCTCCTCGTTATCCGCTGCTATAAATCGCCCCCGTGATATTTTTATTTACGCGCCGTTTCTAATCCCCCGGACACCATACGGAGGCTGCACCTCGCCTCATCTCTCTTTTTTCTTCTCTCTCTCTCTCTGTCCCATCGGTACGTAAACCGAAACCAGCTCCTCTCGGCTCTTATCGAGCGCTGTGCTTATCAAACTACCGCTGCCACCCCGTGACGCTTGCGTCGATCGTTGCTGCTGAAACACACGTTCGAGTCCTCGAAGATACATCAGAATTTCCAATTTCTTTTAGCAATAATGCCGTTCTTTCGAGAATTTTCTCTCAAAAGTAAAAATTCCAAGATACTCCAGAATAAAATTTGAGTAAATTTGATTAAAATTGGAAGTTTGCTTTCAATCGAATATTTTGGAAAATCTAAAATTCAATTTGTCAAGAAAACAGTTTTAAATTTAAAAAGTTATGATTCTATATTTACCGTTTATTTATATATTTGACAAGAAAGAGAAAAAGCTTTATTGCTTTATCCTTAAAAAATATTTTGACTAATCGGTATTCTCTCCGAAATTTTTTTAACTAATATTAGTAGGTAATATTAGATATAATAATCATAGATATGGTATTAGCAGGCTAATGTATCTTTGCTTAAAGTTAACGTAATGAAGTGATTTTTTATTTAAAGATAAAAATCTGAGAAATAAGAAAATTTATTTTAAAATTATAAAATTATAATAAAATTTGGTATAAACAATTTTTTGCAACGCGCGTATTAAAAAAAAGTGAATCGATGTCCGGTTCATTAAACCCGCGAATACCGATTAAGATTAAGTATCTACATAATTTTCTTGCATAATTTCTTTTGTATTTCCATTATTTCAAACATTTCAATTTCTGAAATCGTTTTCATTCAATAACCAATTCTTATTAATAAGATGAAATTTCAACGCATAATTTTCTCTATTCTTTTTCGCTTTCCATTTAATCGTGTTATGTAAAAAATTATAATTATATTCTTTTCCTGTACAACCCTCCCTAAATCTAATTGATAAAAATTTATCTATCTTTTCATTGTAGATTTTGCAGCTAAAACAACATTCTAGACAGGATTTCAAGACACCCTGTATAACTATAGAGGGTTGCAAAGAGGGTGGTAGCAGCATGGACGCGGTTGTGGAGGGAGACAGGCGTCGCGGTGGTGGTTCCGGTACGGCCGCGATGGCGGTGGCGACGTCGACGTCAGAGCGCCTGCGTGAGTGGCGGTGACGACGATGTTGACGACGTTGACGACGACAACACATCCACGAAGAGGAGGACGATCAACGTCGAAGTACGGCGGGACGTACACGGCACGACTGCGGCTCCCGGACGAAGATCATCGAGTGCGCACGGCTTCACGCGCTGCACGCACGACGATACTTATATCCGAACAGGCTGTGGCATGCCCCGACCCGCAGAGCGGCCGCAGTGCTCCATAAGCCGGCACGACTTACAAATCGTACCGTTGCCGCGCGCGCGCGCGCGAGGCATACACGACGACGACACGCAGCAGCAGCAGCAGCAGAGGAGAAACCAGAACGTCGCGTCGAAACGCGAACTGCTGGGTAGAATTTTTCTGCTCCTCCTCCTCCTCCTCATCTTCAACCTCTTAGTACCTCTACCACCCTTCCTCAATTGCGGTGAGTGCAAGGGGTGAACGCGCGACAGAGGCAACGCAGAGACTAAACGACGGTGAATTATAAGTGCCGCCGAGGGAAAATAGGGAAAATATGCGAGCCGGGAGGAGGCAACGTTAGACCGTCGTACCTAGTAGAGGAGGTGGGAGAGACCGACGTACGTGTGCGGTCAGAGGTGGTGCACGATATCGCGTGTAGGCGGGGATCGTCGGCGGAGGTGTGGAAGAGAGGCCCCTCGAGTTACCGCGCTGCGCGGCGCGATTACCGCAGTGTGCGAATCCGCTCCGTTTCGTTCCGCTCCGATTATCGTCCGGGTGGAGAGACACGTCGCGAGCACGGTGCAGTGGTAGTAACCCTGACCTGACACCCCCCCCCCTCCCCCCCTCCCAACCCTCCATCCCGTAACGTTCCTCTCGGCTC
>NW_017278779.1:161017-205630 GCF_001594065.2 Cyphomyrmex costatus | reverse complement strand
CCCTCCATCCCGTAACGTTCCTCTCGGCTCGCGCTCCGCCGCGACGTTTCGTCACAGTGTCCACGCGAGGCTCACGGTGCGTGTGTGCGCGCGTGTGCAATAAACCACATCGACGAGCCCCGTCCGTGCCGAGCGTGAGCGTACCTCGCACGTACGGTAAAACGGAGCTTATCGGTGATCGATCGGTTGCGCGCGTGCGACAGACGATTCGCCGCGGCGCGGATACAATCGGCGACCGGAGACGGCGATACGTCGTCATCGGGAGAGTAGCGCGCACGATTGTCAGCCTCTGCGACCCTCTATCGTCATCACCCTCGAAATCAGCCACCTTCTTTGCCACTCGCCACCCCCGCCGGGGACAAGCTGCGAGTTGAGTGTGACAGCCGGAGTCGCGGAGTCGCTGACGATCGCCACGCGAAAGACGTGAACCGTTTCGCTTCGTCGGGCCGTGGGGTGGTGTAACGTACCGCGTATACGCTATATACACGTTCTTCCCTCCCGCCCTCTTCCTATCCTCCAACGCCTCCGCCACCACCTCCGCGATACGATCCGCGGAGCGACCTCGTATCCGTAGTCGCGCGTGTGTGATAGTAGCAAGCAAAAGGTCGCGCTCGCTGCGCTACGTATTTGGGAGAATTCCAAGTGGTCCAGCAGTGTATATCCCCGCCGAGTGGGTCGAAATTATGTTCGCCAGGGGATAGCCCGCGAACGAGACCGCGCACACGACGGGCGAGAGTGATATTCGGGGCGAGCGAGCGAGCGATCGAACGCGAGGGAGTCAACTAGGAAGGAGGCAGTTTTGCAACTCGAGCAGCGCTTCGCGTAGAAGCGTTGTCGCGATGACAATGACAACGCGCGTCACCGAGTGAGCTTGGCTCGCCGACAACCAAGAGGATGCTACGGAGACAGGGTCGCTGCCGAATCGTACCGGGGCGACGCGGCATTAGTGGGATCTAGAGAAACGTTTCCTGAGGAGAGAGAGTGGAGCGATCGAAGAACGAGGGAGAAACGAGATTACACACATGTCTTGAGTCCGAGAAAAATAGATCGAGACATGAAGATATAGAAGTGGGAAATCAAACAAGAAAAAGAGTAAAAGTCAGAGAGAGGGAACGGCAGAAAGAAGATAGAGAAGAGCGAAAAACAAAACGAGGAAGGAGTTGTCAACGTGACAAGGAGAATCACGGTCTTTCAGTTTCCGGAGCTCCTCTCCGTGGGTGTTTATACGCGTGCGGCCGTGGATCGATAGTTTGTCCCGCACGCTCGTGCCGGACGGGAGTTACAACAGGCGAGTTATAATACTACGTGGAGGACGCGAGCGGTCCTCTTGCGTTCGACAACAACGACACCCTCGAGCCGCGAGGAGGAAGTTTCCAAAGGGGCCTAGCTGGTAGGTGCTGGTTATCGCGACAGTCGTCAACGTCGCGAAGACGCTCGGCGATCGTATAAGCTCCGCGGTGATTTATGGGGGATTACAGCGCGACGAGCCTCTTCTCGTGTACCCTGACCAGCCCGAAACCTAGCACGACCACAAGCAACATCAGCAGCGCCATAACGACATCCACGATGCAGGACGATCTACTGATCGAGAAGCAAACTACCGGTAAGCCCGCTCCGCTCTCGCCGAGCGGTGGCCTCGACACCGTGGCCGGACAAGACAAGTCAAAGGACGTGATCGAGGCGGAAAACATCGCCATCACTCCGACGACGCCCTCGTCGACGGAGAAAGACATTACGTGCAGTACGACATCAGTTTTGCAGGGCTTCGCTGATCCCGGTGGCCGTGTACCCAGTCTCTGGTCCGCGCCCGATGATAGCGGTCTGCACACCGCGTTACCGGTCAATGGTTGCCGCCGCCGCCGCCGCCGCCGCCGCCGCGGTTTCGACTGGCACGCGACGTGCCATCACGGCTAGTCATAACTTTCCGCAGCAACAACAACAACAGCACGGTAACGCGGGTGCGCCCACCGGCACCAGACACGGCGGTTTACAGGTGTCGTCCGCGCAACAGCAGCAACAACAGCAACAGCAGCAACAACAACAGCAGCACCAACAGCAGCAGCAGCAGCAGCAACCTCCGCCAACATCACACCCAAGCGTTTATCTACCCGGTAAAGGATACGCCGCGTGGTCGGGCGGACCGCAGGCCCCGCAACAATGGGGCGCGGGCCCGCAGACGACCGCTGCTGCCGCAGTCGCCAGTCCGGGCCTGTCTCCCTGGAACCGCGGTAGATCCGTACCCAATCTACCACCGCTGCACTCGTCTTTACACGCCGCCGCAGCGGTTGCGGCCGCAGCTGGTCTGCAGGGTCGCAAGCCGAGTCCGACGTTTCCGGGTCATCCGGGCCCGGCAGCGGCGCATCCCTCCTGCATCAGCCCGGTCAAGTTCCGTCGGAGCACGTCGTATCCCGGCAAAGGCAACATATATCCACCTCAACCAGCACCAACCTTCGAGGTAACCGCCGCCGAGGAGAGAGATCTGCTGCAGCTGCCACCGTTCCAGCAAGTAAGTCTCCTAGTTTCCAAAAGTTCTACGGCTGACCGCATTTAGAAACTTCAGTCGGGTATATTCAGGTATCGTTTTATCCTTGTTTTTTTTTGGTTCATCGAATGTTAAACAAGGATCAAATGATATTACTTTTGAATGCATCCGGATGAATTTTCTGAACACACTATCCTATAAGTGTTCACATTACTATATAGTCGATTCTTATTTCAAGATTGTTTTAAATAATATCTTAAAATGCTGATAACTCTGATCGTCTTATGGCATCTTAAGACGGCCTTAAATACAAGATCCGAGATGAATATTGATCTACGTGAAATTTAGGAAGCTGGACTCGCGCGTGGAAGTTATGCTAACCTACTTTTCTACAAACTTTAGAAAACGAATGCGAGGATTGAGATTTAATTTAATTTGTGGGATATCTGATTTTTTAAACTTTAAAATTGATCCTCAAATTTCAAACAAGTAAACTGGAGCATTACCGCATCGGACGCTTCGATTTATTTATTTCCGGAATGAATCACGCTGTTAGAATGAAGCACTTTTGTGAAGACCAACAGCACCGTTTGGTTGAATGCCAGGTTTTCCGAGAGAGATTTTTAACTAACCGATTTTCTATTTTATTCACGTGAAAAATCGATCACCTCTGATTGGTTAATGGATAAGTAAAATCAACACCGCTGCTGTTATCATTATCGAGTGAATTAGCAATTCGTTTTCGTATAAAAATATCACGTTATTAGCAACGTGCTGATAATTACGCTCACACAACCGTCAGCTAGATTGCGTTCTCTTCTCTACACTCTTTTCGCGTCGATTGGTTGCACAGATCGCGGGTAAAAGAAGGGACGACCGCTGTTTGTTGTTTTACTCGACTCGCGGGCACCGATGGCACGGACTCGTTGCCTCGACTTTTTTTCACAGCCGAGTGGCATCGCGTTATCGATCGCTGTTGAAGCAGGTAGTATAGCCAAGGGTACTCGCTTGTAAAACTGCGCCGGCAATCATGCGGTCTCGTAAGCCATTGTGGAAGGTACGCGCTACGCTCCGACTTCCGCAGTTTCGCGTTCTTTCGGTATCGTATGCGTTACTCGTGTCACCTCAGGTTATGCAACTGCGTCCCAAGAACAAGAGAGAGAGAGAGACTTCGTATATTTAAATTTAACCGGTACAACGGCTGTTTCGGTAGTCGTACGGCCGTGCGGCGTGACATCGTCGTTTTTAACGACGCGATAATGTCGTAGCAGACCTAGCTAGGTCGTAAATGTACGCAGCGAGCCGCGATCATACCGCGTAGAGATCCTATAAAGCCGGATCTACATAGAACGCAAAATGCGAATCGCAGGTCTCAAGATGAAACAGCGTGACGTATTTCTAGCTGCAGGACGTGAAAATTGTAGTTTCTCCAACTTTAGTGCGTCCTGCGTTCTACATCCTGCAGCCTCTGTTACAATCTGAAATACATCACGTGTCATCTAATTTTGCGATCTGCGCCACGTTTTGCAGTCTATGTAGATCTGGCTTAAAGAAAAAAGTTGCTTTGATTAAAAAAAGATTTGAAATGTACAAAGAAATTTGTACATTATTAAAGAAAAATTTCTTTGATTTGAACGTCATTTATCTTTATATGATTATTACTATCTTGTATGTCATTTACATATATTGTATGTAGTTTGATATTGTTAGTCATGTTCGCAATAAAGTTATTATTATTTCTTGAAAGTAAATTTTTATTTTCCTCTTATTTTCACTTCAACTTAAAACAATTAACGAAAGAAACGCGATTTCTTCAATTTAAATATAACTTTTCTATAACACACAGTGTAATAGAGTCTGATCACGAGCGATTTTATCAAAATTCTACGATATATATATGTATATAAATTGTTTCCTTGTATTTACAAGGAAGATAGTATATTTATACTATCTCATTATAAAATATATTATCTCTCTTTAACTTGTACAATTTCACTCTATACAACTTCAATTAAGATTAAAGAGTAAGACAGTATAAGGTAGAGTAAGTAATATATATATATGTGTGTGTGTGTACACCGTACAGGGAGAAATTCTATGTATCTTTCGAAGGATTTTACAAAATCCTTCGTAATCAGATTCTGATAATAGGGTCTCTAATAGCACAATGGTATCGATGACGCGCGTTTTCCACGGGAATTTTACGTAGTAGAATCCAGGTTATCTCTCGCTGCACGGCATTCTCGTCATTTCGCATATCTACCTATATGTGATAACGATACCTAACGTACACTAGGTGCTAAGGAAACTCACAGGTCGAAGCCGTATATCGAAAGTGTTCTGGGAGTCTTTCACTTTTCAGTGTAATCTTCGTAGCACGTTACGTTCTGCACATGTGCCATCACTGAATAGCGAGTATATATAGAAATAGAAAAGGAATAGATAATGGAATAAATGGCGCGCACGGTGAAAATACAGGTCAGCGTTTTCCTCGATTATATATTTTTCCACCTTCGCTCCATTTTCACGTCCGGCGTACAATGATGTTATATCAGATTTAATACGATATTGATCTTAAAAACTAGAATTATATATATTTTGCGGTACAGTTGGCAAATGAATAAATAGTCTCGTTAATATTATTCTGATTTTGCATGATTATGAAGCTTAATTTAAATAAATTTAATACAGCATTATTACGAAATACTTTTGATATTGTACTCTTATTGAATAAAATTCATTTATATTATCATTATCACTTTTATTTATTGTACACTCTTTGTGACAAATCTTTTTACGTTTCATTCGAGATATTAATAATTGTCCGTAACAATTTTAAGGATAACAAAATAAAACAGTTAAATAAAGGGAGTCGAAATTAGTTCACACAAACTATCTTTATTAAATTGTTAAAAAATTATTTTTTTGAAGGCTGCATGCGCAGCTATTAAGTACATACATATATTTCATATGAAAAATATAATTTTTTATTTTTATAGTAACTTTTGAAGTGTTAAAAGACGAAAATACTTGCTTTACCACAATTATCAAATTACCAAAAGTATAACTGTAATAGCGCGTGAAAAAAAAGACACGAATATTCTTACTTAAAAATATATAATCATCACCCTTAAGACATTATTTCTGGACAAGTATCTTCCCTACGGTAGATAAGAATTATCGAGGTTGCCATTAATAATCGATTTTACTCATTTTTTTGTTATCTATCAGCGCTATCTGAAACTACTTCGCTGATACTTATTTTGTCGTTCAAGTCTGACCTAATTCCTTTCCGACGTGGTAACTCCGACAGTGTCTAGCAGAAGTTTAAGCTCAGCTATTTTAACCACCACTCAAAAATAGATCTGCATACTATCCGAGAGAAATGGCGGGTGTCGTCATGCTGTCGTTCAGCTATCATCTCCGCGCGTACCTTGTCTCAACATTTATATATTTATACACGACATATCGCTTTCCTTCTCATCGTGACTTCTTAATCATGCCAAAATGCCTTTTGTAGAAAATCAAGAAAAAAAGATAATTATGAATTTTCGAAGAATATCGTGTACTATCATAACCTCTCATGATAAAGTAACGTCGATATAATGCTACGCTATATAATTGCACCAAGAGTGTAATATAAATTTGTAAATTATAGAAATTCCTGATACATCTTCGCTGATGAAATATCTTTAAAATATTGCATATATTTTAATATATGTAAACACTAATTAATCGGATTGATCAGATTTTAGTAAAGGTATATTTCATATAATTTTTTAACAAGATTCTACTTTTATCATTTGATGTTCACTGACAAGATATTATTTCGACATTTTTTTACTTTTTTAGATACACAAAAATTCGGCATTTCGTCAGATTTATATATTAGTAGACATCATCACACGACTGCGTACTAACGAACAGGTGAACGCCGCCACCGCGGCGTACGGTGTAAGGCGTTTATCAGTAAACTTAACATCGTTGATTTGACTGTACGTCGCCGAGAATAATTAGCTCGTACACAAACAAGTCGTGAATATGACCTACATATCCCGATTCAATTAAATACTACCTTCCATAGAAATTATAATACGTGATCTATGCTCCTAGTTTTTTTAATTTCTATATATAAAAACTATAGTTTATCTTGTGGAATTTCGTAGAAGACGGTATACTAATTAAAAATTTGAAAGAACCATTATGGAAAATTTGCATGTGCAGGAACGTTTTATTTATATATCTTTTAAAAGGATTTCTTTTATTTTTTATAGTTTTAAATCTCTTTAAGATTCTCTTAAATATATAAAAAGAACTGGAATGTCGGTTTTATGATTTACATGAAATACAAATCCCTTTATTTATTACAGTTAATTTGCATAATTGAAACGTTTGACGTCGACTGTGAAACGGTTTAATCGTAACCGATAATAATAAATATTAATGAAAGAAAACACGAGGAAGAAATACCATCGTCGATTTTCCGATTTTCGCCGCGATTTCTCAATGTGCTTTGCGATATGACTGTGTTCGAGCGGTCGATGAATAATATACGGGCACAAGTGTGTCGCGGATTAGAAGTCGCGCGCGCACGCGCCCAGGTAATGCGGCAAAAGCGCCTAACAGAGCGAAGAAATGCCTGAGCTCGAAGTCCGATAACTCATTGCTCGTCATTCACCTTGAGAGGGGAATCGGGACACGTGCAGTAGGTCGCCTGGCCGATATGTTAAGGGGACCAACCGCCAGTGGATATACCGATCGCGCGTGTCTGCGTGCGAGCACCCATCCGCCCCCACACGATCGTAGCTATACGTTTGTGTCGGTGATTGTATATCGAGAAAAAAATTCGTAACGTGATGGATACGCGTATAGAGATAACGATTTTTTTTACTACGCCGTCGCAGTCGCATTCGCTCTTTTCCTCGTGTGCGCTGAGCACACGAAAACGCGCCATTACGAAACGCATAATTTGAAACATGAGGAAACGAAGCTTTTACTGCCTTGGCCCGCATACGCATTTCTCGATCAATAATGTTCTTATTTATTTACGATATTTTCTTATGCTACCGAACTAAGCAGTGTGATAACGCCCATAAAACGTGGATGACGTACGGACGGACAGAGCCGCTGATCGTTGGAAAAGGGGGAAGAAGCAGCTTGCAATATGTCGTGTGAAGGTCGCCCTCGTCCCGGGGTCGAAATTGATCTCCAATAGATCGAAGGTGCGAGGCTAATTTTACTCCGCGAGCATCATGGTTAGAAGAAACACGAAAAGACTTTCTTGGGGAAAACTTTTTATTCGCACGCGGTAGACCAATGGCAGTTACTTTGAACGTCTTTCGTGTGCATTCTGCCGAATAAATTTTAAAAAACTTGTCCTTAAACTTCTCTCATTTCGTTTGTATCTATAGATCCTTTGATCGAATTATTATAGATACAATTTTTTCTTACTATTACGAAAATATCGATCTTAATACTTTGGTTTGTTATTTGAACGGATTTCAAAGTTATGATCTTTGTGATTAAAATACAATATTTTTAATGTGTATAGGAATAATCAAATTTAAGATATTTATTCTATGTACGGTTTTGCACGAGAAAGATCATTATTGCAATCTAATACCTATTTACAAAAATAGTTGTGAACATTTTTAACAGAAAATGATTCATTGTACTGTGTATAACTTTTCCATTTTTAAATGTTTGTATGAGACCTTAATTTTAATTCTTATATGTCGTGTTCTCATGAATACTGTCGTCAAATGATAAGCCTCTATTTTTTTAATACAATAGTATTAACATACTTGAAGTTCGTTCCATTTTTTTTCTACATAAATATTACTTTATCCTGATATTTTACTCAATAATTGTTAATTATTCTTGGAGAACTAAACATGACAGAGAACACTATCATTTAATTGAAAAAATGTATTAAATTATTTATTTCTAATTTTTAATCCAAAAAATTATCTATCACGTATGTAAATTTTTTTGTATTAGAATGAATGTAAAATCGCGTGTTCGTATAACCGAAATATTAAACCGACATGCTTTGCGTGACTCCAACGCAACTTGAAAAAAAAGCAACTGTGGTATGCATAGCATGTCAGTTGAAAGTGTTAATTGCGTTGTGCTCTCTGACAACACGATGCAAATTTGTCCTTGAAATAAGTAAGGTACTAACCGAGGGTAAGTCAAGCTGTCCCTATAGCTGCTGAAATAAACTTATGTTCGTCAATATTTCAATCATAGTGAAACCATCGATAATTTATAAAAAGTTTTTGAATTGATAAATTGAAAATCCTTTTAATTTTTATATAGCCATTAATTTTGATTTAATATTATTATAAAAGAAAATTCTCCATTTTCACTTATATTGTTAAAATCAAATATTTCTGTCCATTTTTTCTATTGATGGAGGATAAATGATGCGTATACATAAGATAATATATCATGACAAAAATTGTATATGATTCAACTAAATATTCTAAAAAATATTTTTATATGTACATTGTAAAAAATAAAATGTTAATTTTAACATTTTTGCATGTTTCAGAAAATCCACTCAACGTCTTTGAGTTAAAATTAACATTTTATTTTTTACAGTGTATATAGAGGAGATTTGCCAAATGCGTAGTCGCTTAAATCGTCAATAATTTATATTATTACTTAGTATAGGCAACATTTAATAAGAATAAAATAAACTACATGAGAAATGAATAATATAGACAAAAATATAATAACCTACGTCTTGGACGTTAGCGGCGTTTTAAAAAAATCAAGTACATCTTAATTAATTTTTAATCAACTTATGTAGCTGATAACAACACAATCATCCAATTTTATTATAAATTTATATATTCTTATAAAAATAGATTTATTGTAGAATATTTTACAGCTACTGTATATACAAATTTGCAACCGTTATAAAGATTAAATTGATATTTTTACAAAATTCATCAAGTTTCTTAAATCGTACTATCACGAGATAAGACTCATAATTGACAATAATAAAACTAATATTTGATATCAATACAAATGTCAAAAATATATTTGAGTCAATTTTATTTTTACGTCATTTGTCTTTTCATTATTGTTATTTAATAATTATAAAATATTTAGTTCTCTGCAATAAATTATTAAAATTAGGTATTCATTAATTATTAGGTATTAGTTTTAGGCGACCAGTTGCCTGAATCGTACAGCATATTACAAAGAGACTTATAATAAATTAATTTGTTATTGTTGGATAATTAAACGCATGTAATAAGTGTCCGAAACCTCAAGCTACAATTTCTAATGTTTATTTGCGTATAAAACAGTGCCAAATAGGAGATGCAATAAAAAATAAGTTAAGTGGTACGCATTCTCGGCAACTCTCTCCTCCTATATTTGTATAATAATTGATTAAATTTTTTTTTGACCACTAAATCTAATATGATAGGAAAAAGAAGCTGGGGGAGATTTTTGAGTATGCAATTCCATTATACCATCTAGATGTTAACCTAATTTAACCACCGTCCTATTTGAATTCCAGACTGCGCCGGTGCGAAGTGACCCAGTGCGGGGGTTTATAGGTTACTCCGGTTCCCTGCGATATAGATTTTTCGCGCGGGGTGCGTCCTACCGCATCATAGCAGTTCAACGAGAACCTCTATATGTTCGCCCGCACGTTTTCTTACACAAAGTATATACGCGTTTTATGACGTAAGACATACACGATTATTTAGGCGCCGCGTCAACAAGATTTTCAGACATAAAACTTAGGCATTAAACTTTTAAACCTTAAACCTTCATTTGAACCGTAATATATATTGATCAATTACAGTCGAATTTGAAAAGAATAATCGTGAATGATTAGTGAATTTATTATGGCTTAAGATTTAAAGTTTAAGTTTACTGCTTTCTTACTGCTTATCGTCGGAAAACACATGCAAAAGCTGAATGAAATCTGTAACGACATAAGAAAGTTACGATATCTCTATAAAAATGACTTCTTTCTATAAGTTCAAATAGAGAAGGCAGACCTATAACTGCGAATTACTTTGTGGAATTACTAGCAGTAACGATATCGTCTCATAAATCTGGTGGGGCGTCTATAAAACCAATTCTAGTAAAAAGTCATATTAGAAATAATTTAGATCTTTGTCGTAAAGTCGTCAGGATTTAGTTTCCGATATAAAGTCGATCAAAACGCGACACGACAACGAGTTCGCGCCGAATGGGAGCAAAGAGGAAGAAATTGGAACAGATAGTGCGCGATTGTCTCTTGACTTTCATGATATTTACCTTGATAATAGATCGAATTTAGCGGTGACGGTCTCGTATAGACAGATTATTGCACACGCATATTTCACCGAGGCTGTCCATGTACCTTATGTAATGAAATGCGGCTAACCGCTTGCACAGACACGGTGGCCGCCCAGTATCGAGCGCGGGGAATTACGATGGCTGTTTACCCAGGTCTTCCAGTTACATCCTGACGTTTAACTTGATTCGTTCGATACGTTACGTAATTTTGTTGGCCCGATCCATTTACCGCAAAGGTACATTATGATTGTTATGAGCTGGGCACATTGGCATTTGCCGTTAGGGAGAGCATGATTTTTTGATGCAGGAAGCTACTAAATTGACTAATAATCTAACAATTTTGATGCTCATAACATCGTCTTGGATCTTAATAATGTTGAATGACATATTAAAATAAAATCTATGAATGGCATATTAAAAATCTGTAAATAATTTATTTATATTGCGAAAAATATTACTTCGGCTGGGAGTCGAACCCGGATCTCTGACATTCCATGCGAGCGTCCTATATATTTCATAGGCATATATTTCATAGTTTTAAATAATTTTCTGATGAAATTAAGATAATATTACAATACAAAAAATTTGCACATTAAACTAAAAAGAAGTATGTCAAAGTCTTTTATAAAAGATATCGTAAAATTTTATGGAAGAAATATCGAAAGAGTTTCTGTAAAGTTTTTAATTTTTTTTAGAGGGATCTTTTAACAGATTTTAACTCTTTGTTGTTTGGACTTATTTCAAAGTTAACGTCTTTCGATAATTACTTTTTTCTACTAATAGTATTAAAATGTTAAACTGAAAGTTTATCCAGATAATTGGATCTTTTTTTTAAATCAAATTATGTTAATGACCTATCATTTCCTCATAGTTTACGTTAAAACGAGAAAACATTTTTAATTCTCTATTGTTATGTACTTTAGCTAATGAAAATTGTAAAAAAAAAGATGAAAGTAATAAATTCTTTATGTTTTTGCTATAATATTTTTAATTCGGTATAAGAAATTTGCAGACACTTGCCTCGTTTCTACAATTGACATAAATTACATTAACAGTCCTGCGATAGAGGGTCGAACGATCAAAGAGTTCCTACTTTGAACTATAGTCTTTGGCATCATTGTATTCTAAATATTCCAACCATGCATTAGGCAGCGAGCTTAAACTGGCAAAAGCAGAATTATTGTCCGCAGCAAGAGCTGATAGTACAACAGTACTCGCCACATTCTCCACCCTTTGGCCGCCATCGCGGCACACCGATGTTGCTGCCTCTGTGTGCGTTCCTCTACGTTACCCCCTCCTTTACCCGCGAGCTCCTCTCTATGGAGGTGACCTACTTTGCGCTAGCCGGCTGGAACCGTTGCTTCCGCACACGCCTCGGGATTCAGGTTATATTGCACCCTCTCCGCGTGCCATCCGCACCCTCCGCTCGCGTTTGCGGGAAAGCGACTTCGCACGCCGCGTAATCGGATCGGATAACGGGTGACGCTATTACGGTCATGAAGCGAGAGAAGGATATGACCATAGTAAATCGAATTTTTCATTGATTCTTGACTTCGAAGTTTCGAAAGCCATGAGGCTACCGGTCTTTGCCTTTGAGTGATTCTTAATCTCTTATTATGGTGTATTATAAGTTTTTTATGTCCTAATGAATGCTGATTATAGCATACATATATCTACATGATTAGAGTAGAAGTAACAACATAATCGATTTTTCATCTGTGATGCGAGTCCTTTGAAATTACAGCTGAATTAGCTAAATTATTCCTATGCTATGTGTACATACGTGCCATGGAAACATGCATGATAAAAGAAAAGTAACTTCCATTTCGGTATCAGATATACCGGACATGTGCATAAGACATCCGGGACAAGTACGAGTATACAATCGTAATGTACCGCAACAGACACCAACGGAATATTGTACTTCACAGCCTGAATTCTTCGTTTCATCCCTTCCCGATGTGATACATTCTCGCTTTCGCGTGTTATTATTTCTCCCCCTTCCCCACCTTCTGTGCCGACCGCTCCCTTTGCAACAACGACAGTATCGCGTCCGACATAATAATTACTCGTCGCGTTCGGCTTCTGGATAATGAATATTCCAACTATCACAATGAGAACGCGACTATACTATACCCTTCCTCCGCGGCCCAAATGCGGGACACATACATGCGCACATGCAAACGCATGTAAAATAACACGGATGAATCGCGAGGGTGGAATATAAACACGTTGTGTTGCAAAAGAAAAGGGGATTGAACAAAAGGTGGTAGAGATGGTCTTAGTGGGTTGGGATCGTTCCTGTCTAGACTAAACGGGTGCACGACGAAAAACGCGTAATTCGAAAGCGTATGCGTATATATATTCGTTCTCCCCTCACGCGTTTCTTCCCTTTTTACGTTTTTCCCTTATTCTAGCTCCCCATGTAAGTCCCCCTGGCTCTTATTTGCTCTTTGTCAAATTAATCATCGTCCAACTTACTTCCGGACATTATTATCTCCTTTTGTATTATAAATCGCTTTATAGATTTATCGCGTAATTAATCGTATGTTTATCTAGGATGAGATCCTAATACTTTCTAAGTGTATCTTAATGAACATTTGATGGGCCACCAGCGTATGTTTCGTGTGTAGATATAATTTCGGCACTCCGCTTTATTTGCTAGTGTAGGTACTATTCCATTTTCTGTGGTGGTCATACAGGCAAAATAACTTCATGTTCTGTAACACGTGGTAAAAATCCCAAAACACATAGAGTTTAAGCATAACGATACGTCTTACGCCTTTTTTGGAGATAGCCTTCTTCGTATACGAGATATGTGCCTGCGAAAGTATCGAATGATATCTGTGTTAAAAGGACAGAAGTGACAAAATTTCTCCCGTTTCTCGACGAGCGTAACGTAAGCCGCGGGAATATCGTACCCGCGGTTGTGCGGACATTACGTCACGCCGCCTCGCTCTCGCGGAGACTGCGCAAAACGGAATGGACACGCGATGTCAGCCCCTAGAAAATTTACGTACGTTTACACCCGTGTTCCTGGACCACTCCTGAATTACATTCAGCACCTCTGCTCCGCTCACTATAATTCAATTCCCGACCAGGTCAGGACGTGCCCATGACAGGCCACGGGTCATTCGCAAATGTGGGGGTCAGCAAAGAGGAGCGACAATATTAGCGCGCGCGCGCACTTACATGCACAGTCACATAACACATATATATATATATATAGAGGTCGCAAGCGGGGAGGAGGTGTCGTTGCTTTTTACGAGCAGCCAACTTCGGAACTGGGCCAAACGCGACCGCGCGCGCCTCACATCCATGGAGGAGCGTGGGGTTCTGAGTCGAATGGAACCCTTGTAACTGATACGCGGGAGAAAAGTTGCATGGCGTGTGCGTACTGCATGTCTTCGATCGAAGGGGATTGTTGTGGATCCTCTGCTTGTGTCCGGATGCCTCGCGAATTCATCGATACAATGTACATTCGCGAGTTTGGTCGGGGGAGGATATACGATATAGGTATGTGCCTCTTGCGCGGATGGGATAACGAATTGCCAACTGTACTTCCGAAGATACATCTCCGTGATGTACAACCCGTCGTGGTACGGGAACTAGCGTTTCCTGACGTGTACATAGTACATACGATGCTGGCGGTGTTTTCCTCACGTCTCCTTCCGGATCACCCAATTCCGCGGCAATCTTCCTACCTCTCCTTGTCCCGACCCGCATATCTATTTATTCTACAATGGTAGGGGAAAATTTGCGCAGTGTCGTCCTAGAAGGGGTAGTTATCGAAATAACAGTGGTAGTCATGGTCAAGACGGTTTATTGTCAATAAACAGTCGTGCGAACGACTTTATAGAAAACCCCTAACGACTAACATGAATGAAAATTACGGATAGAAAGTACTATAGCTAAGCAAAACCGAATAGAACAGAGGGAACGGAATTAGCGGGAAAACGGAACCGCGAGAGGGTTAACGGAGAGAGGGGATGCACAACGAGAAAACGGGGACGATGAGTAGGGGTGGTACCGGGACGGAGCCTGCACGGAGGTTGCTGTCGACGCCCTGCCGCTGCTTCCTGGTTTCCCTATATTGATTTTCCACCGCCCGCGTGAGCTGGAGAGAGACGGAATGGAGCCGAGAAACGTTTCCCCTCTGTGTGCACGTAGATATATGTGTGTGTGTGTGTGTGTGTGCGCGCGCGCGCGCGTGATCCCAGTGCTTGTGAATGCGTGGGTGCGCGCGTGCGCCTGTGTGTGTGCACGCGCGCGCGGAATGGCCCGGGAAAGGGAAACGGATTGGTACCTAGGTGGGATCCGGGGGGCCCGCATGCACAAGGAAGGAAGAGACACCAGGACCAGAGGGTTTTACAGGCGGTGCGAAGGGGACGCGTTTGAGGAGAAGGTGGGGCCACCTTTTGCACCTCCGCCGGCCATGCCGGCGTGGAAAGATGGGCACGATTATTCGACATCAGGGGGTCCACCCCTTTCGTTTCCCTCTGCTCCATTCGCACTATATGTGTGTGTGTGTGTATGTGTATTTTCAGGGGGTCCACCCCTTTCGTTTCCCTCTGCTCCATTCGCACTATATGTGTGTGTGTGTGTGTGTATCTGAATACATCCGTCTGTTCTTTTTTCCTCCTCCCTGTGCCATTTCAGGGGGTCCACCCCTTTCGTTTCCCTCTGCTCCATTCGCACTATATGTGTGTGTGTGTGTGTATCTGAATACATCCGTCTGTTCTTTTTTCCTCCTCCCTGTGCCACGCTGCGTTTGACCAAATAAGTGTCACGGTCGTTTCCTTGCAGAACGGCGAAGGATGCGCTCCACTCGCGTTGCCGTAAATTTCAATATTGGTTCAGGATGGACGAGACGTGTGAAGATTATCATATGCTGCAACAGATTTATTTATATCGCGTATCAACTAAACTGTTACATATGTGCATGATTTATAATTCATTGAGTAACGATCACACTAATATTACGTTTACACAAATTATTCTAAACGCACTGAAATGTGTAGTAAAATCAGAAATCTTCCTACACACAAGTTTGGAGTCGATTTTTTTTCCTAAGATTTTTCTAATCTTACGTTATCGAAAGTTCGCATATTTACTTTCGAGCTTCGCGCATAGCTCGTAGATGTTTCATAGATGTTTTCAGAAGACGGATAGTAGAAATATGAAACATTTATATCTACCAGACGTTCCAAGACGTTTCGTCCACTCGGCGATGCTCCAAGGAGAAGCATTTATTTGCACGAGTAGACATTTCTCTTACACCGTGCTACCGCCCGTTATTTTTCGTTACATTGGCCGTTCTTCTCAATTGGTCACCTTCAAAGGATCTTGGCTCTCTTTCGTTATCATGTCTTGCCCATTTCTTTTCCTCATAACTCCTTGTCTGTTTCTTTTACGAGGTACTACATGCACAAGAAGAAATCAGAGCAAAGAAATTGCTGCGAAAGAAAGACGTACTTATTTGGATTTTGACAAGTATTTTTCAAGCAGCATGGAAAAAGTGTTTTACACTAATTATAAAATGATTTAATCATTCACTATTTAAATTAAACTCAGTAAATGAATCAAAATTATAAATATATTTCATTCGTAACTTTCAATATCATTATACTATTATCTAACATAACAATTTTCGTCACATTTTAAATAATTTATGAACATTTAAGATATAATCTCTCTCTCTCTCCTCTCTCTCTCTCTCTCTCTCTCTCTCTCTCTCTCTCTCTTTGTATGTGTATGTGTGTGTTTAATAGAATTCATAGAAAATTGGCTCGAACGATTAAATAGTGCCTTTGTAATTTATAATTCACTTGAATCTATAAAATGACATGTCGATCAAGATTTATAAACGATTCTGAATATAATATATTAATCTGATCGTAAAGAGACTGGCCCTTTTTCAAACTTTTTTATTGAACCTTCCAAGCGAGAGGAAGTCGACAATTCCGTGGCGTGATGTTCGAAAAAAGGCCGTGTCGGGCTTTATCAAACTTTCGCCGAGAACACGGCTATTCGGCTATACGATAGCCGAAATAAAGGAAGGAAAATGGATGTGCATTAAGGGTGTGGCGACGGCGGGGATGGACTTTTGAATACATCCCTGCTTTAACTGCACTCCCCGATTCGTTACAAGTGGCCTATTACAGGTCTTTCTCTAGCCAGTCTTTTATCCCTGCACTTTCTTTCCTGCTGCTTGCAGGGGTGGCATGCTTCTTTCTAGCAGATACTTCCTTCCACCACCAGGAACATTACTTCTCTTATCGTTTTTCAAGTTCTTCGCTTCACTTGTCCTCCTCCCCGGGAGCGCTGCTGGTTTACGCGATATTCCATCCAGTACATTCGCGCTCACCACTAGAAAGCTTTTTCCTAACCAAAAGTAAGCATCTTATCTCTTGAAATGGCTCGCGACGGAAATTGAAAACTCCAAAATTCATAGTTTCATGCACGACTTTTTATATATTATAGCAAAAACGTTCTCCATTTTTGTCTCGGCTAAGACAATCGTGGAGGCTCACGAGTACCGCTCGAAATTAAGTGAAGTAGGTAAACATTTCGTCGTAACGTATTTGGAAATTAATATTTACAGACTTGAGAAAAACCAAATTTTAGATTTAGATATCGCGTACTTAGGATATGCGTAATTCTGAAATATTTTATAAACTATAATAATTTATGACAGCATATTTTTTATACTGAATCAAAAATGTACATAAACACAATAAAAATGTTCATTATATTAATAAAAAATTTATTAAAATTGATCCAATGAATTTCATTTTCTTCTGCACAATTTAAGTTTTATAAAAAAGATGAATATGTGTGAGTTATAAAACTATTATTAGAATTTATTATAACAATGAATATTACACTGAAATAATCTGCCATGGATTTAGTATAATAATGAAAAAAATATTTTCTTTAATACATATAATAAATTCGATTATTGACCTAATGTGACTTTATTAACTAATAAAACAATACATTAATATGATGAATGTATTTTATCACTTTTATAAAATTTTATAATACGACGCATGTAATGAATGAGTTTATTGAATCTATGAACGCGTTCACTAGAAGAACGATTTTTTTTTCATCAATTTAATTAAATGTGTTACATTAATACATTAAAATATATTCAAGTACAGTAAATTAAAACTAGTGATTTGTATTATATTAATAAATCCAGTTTTTTATCAGCTAATAATATATACTGAATGTAATATATCCATAATATTTATCAAAAGTTCATTATATTAATGAATTTCAAGTCAATAAACGTCATTCATTGATATTACGAACAATATTTTTTTCAGTGTACCTGTCTGATAATTATTTTATATATTAATGTTAAAAAACAGCGTGTACCTACCCGTAAGACATAATAATGCGTTAATAATGAAGTTATAGTGGGTTTCCTATATTCATTTTCTTTTTCAGGGTATCCGGAGGAGAAATTATCGACATCCGGAATAATTATAAGCGTCCGTTAATTTGAGAAGTTCTAAATATTTTACTTTGAGTTCTCTCGCGCTATCCTGTATTAATCCCGATTTACAATAAACGTAATAAAACTTCCATAAAAAATTGACCAATCACAGTCGAACATGAGAAAAATAATCTGTTAAGCAATTTCTCACGTTACTACTAATTAGCAATTAGGTATAAAATAATTGTTCATTGACCATTCTGATTAATTTTATTAATCTACATTGCATTTTTGTATGCATTCGGAGTTGCAAGAAAAATGTCCGGCAGTTTTTTTTATTTATAAGTTCTAGTTTTGAAATTTTTGACATGGCAATTTTATATAGAAACCGTTACGAGTAAAAGATTTATAATGTCTCGATATTTTCTAGGATCGTATGACGGCTAATGGAAACTCACCGTTGGACAACATGAGGACTTTGGAACACTATCTGAGCGACATTATGCGAGCCGGTGCAGCGGACACCCCAGAACATCTGAAAGGTATGTCTCTCATCTCTTTATAAGCTGTGTGTAATTGAGACGATGTATAACGAGCGTGCAATATCTGTGAAAGTAGCGGTTCGCATGTTAACACCAGTTAAGCCAGAAACATGGAAAATCCCTCTTAAAGTCTTGCGTCGTAATTGCACAGAGCTCTGTTCTCTTTCGCATTTACAACGGCTGAGAATGCGTTAACAATTCCATGAAATATCTTACGCGAGAGCATTATACTCTCACAAAGCTTCTACATACTATAGCTTTATCTGCCTCGAATCTGTAACTCGAATTTGATATGTCAAATACGGCATGGTGTCGTGAATAATTAAAATACAAATTTTTAACTTTAACTGCTTAGAAAAAGAACGAATAGAGTACTATAGTAACAATTTTAAGAGACGAATGTAGATTTATTAAATATACAATAATATTAATTTATAAATGTACGTTAATCGTTTACCATTATAAATGCGCGATAAATATAGTCACAGAAAAAGTAGGACAACATAGGAAAAATTGTGTCTGTGTTACTGAACTTTACGCATTCTAAAATAGAATAGGACCTCTCTCTATTGTAGATCTCTTTCGAGTAATTCGACAGAAGATATAAAGCGACGTAAAGTTGGCTGATTGCCACTAGATTTCATATCATTGCGCGATAACGTGACAATAGCGGAAGGAAGTACGAATCTCAATGAGTTTATGGATAAATTAGGAAAGACTAGTATTTTATGACGTATCGCTCCGGTTTGTTTCTCGCTATCGACTTGTAGATTCCAATTATATGACGCATATCGTAAAATATAGTGTCCACTAGCTACGACTTCTTTATGTTGACGTAGCACGACGTTCGTGATCGTACTCCGCTATATATATTCCGCACATCGATCTTCAGTCGTAACGTTGCATTTAATGCACCGTTTGATTACGTCGCTTCGAGTCTACGTCTATTACACCAGGAGTGCACTCGAGGTCGATCGCCCCGATATGAACCCGCGTAAACGTGAGATATAACGATGCCATTGAAACTGAAGAGCAATTAATGCGCGAAACCGAGTATGGAAACTATATGAAAATATTTCCTAGTGTTATTCAGCATTCTGCAAAATTTTAATCCTATTACAAATTTATTTGTAATATTTGTGATAACGTAGCCAATCAGAATATGTATATACGATGATTATGTACAAATGCTGAAGAAATGTGTCCATTTCAATCGATCTATTACACGAACGTTGTTCGTGAATTACTGTTATGTCATGACACTAGCAGCGATCTTTACATGAATGAGCCTCTTACGGTGTAGAACCGGGAGGGACCAATCGAACAACCAACCCAACCCCGAATGATCACTCGACACACCGTCGGAGCACTCTGCACCCTCCACTCGACGCGTTCTACTCACTTTACGTTGGCACGTAGAGAGACGACGCCGTGCAACTATGCGGTGCGTATGTACATGCGGACGGACGGATGCATATCGTATTGAGAAGAGCGAGAGAGTGAAAGCTGTGGAGGTAGGACGACATGCGTCTCGTCTGCATCGTTCCTCCTCTACCCCTTTCGCTTCTCATTTTCTATTTTGTGCTCTTGTCTGCCGGAAGAGAAAGAGAAGAAGAAAGGAAGGAAGAGAGAGAGAAAGAGAGAGAGAGAGAGAGAGAGAGAGAGAGAGAGAGAGAGAGAGAGAGAGAGAGCGAGCCAACAAACCCCTCAGACGAGCGTTCTCGTGCTCTGTAGTCAAGGGCAAGGGTGCTGTCGCCGAGTCTACCGTGTCGGGCAGTTTCCGTACGACGAAGCCATACAACAATCAGAAGAGAGAGAGAGAGAGAGAGAGTGAGAGAGAGGATAAACGGGATCGGGGGTTGGACACTTTGGCGCGAAAAATCTCGGATTTTTTTCCTAGCGAACTTCAAACGAACCCATCTACTTGATCCCGAAAGGGTTCGTCGTATATAGTCGCGAAAGTCTTCTTTACCTCAAAGAAACGGACGACGACGGTGTAAATAGAAGAGCGCTGAGTTTAGCGGAATGTCTATAGTCCGGCATCGTTGAGATTTATCGATCGCACCGTAATTCTAGGGTAGACAATGTGAGCGCTAAGAAAGTATAATAGCTACCATTGACGGGTGACAAAGAGAGTAATCTGAATTAGGTAGATGTATGATAATCGAATATCCGTGTTCCATTGCGGATGCATGGTGCATTCGCACTGAATTTGCTGGGAGTATTCAGTGGAAAATTAGAACGATATGATAGAGCACTAATATACTCCTTCATAATCGGAATTATTTCTTTTCATATTTAATGAGAATACTCTTGTAAGTAATGTAAGAGAAAGGTTTCTCTTGTTTGAAAAATTATGTTGGCTTATATTCATTTCTCTCAATTATTCTTTTCTATTGTAACGATAATAATTCTGATTCATTATATTCTGTCTTTCAAAGCTAAAGTTATTTTTAAATTATATCGTACTATCGATTGAGGAAGCGCAGTGAAAGGGACATAACTTTTGGCACGTTCAGAAGATCGACATCTTCATTGTTTCATATAATTATCTTGAAAATTGTTAGAATGACGTCAGACATCTTCGTGGCAAGGTTCTTTTGTTTTAATCCACCGCGTGCCTCTACTGCAATTAAAATCTGATTTGTTGGAAAACAAAGTTAAATAACGATGCAGTACGTAAGTGATACCACGTCGATAGCAACGAGGAGTGTCAACCTCTCACGAAAAAGAAGGATGTGCAGAAGAAGATAAGCGGCAACACTTAAGAGAGCAGATGAAAGACAGAAAAAGTGATTGATGAGGATATTGACTTATACAGGAATGATTATGTACACAATATATGTATATGAAGATTTTGTATTTTCTATATAAATATCAATTTCTTTTTTTAATTTAAAAAAAAAAAAAATTCTTCATAAAACCGGATAGACAAGATTATTATTGTTACAGCGTTTGTTCAAAATTAATAAGTACTTAAAAATATCGTGTAGAAAACACATCCAAAAAAAGATATTCTACTGTTTAGCACTTTCGTGTTAATATGAGAGGATTTTCCATTTACGTACGAAAAAGATATTCTGCAAAGTAGAGAAATTTTGTACAACCATAAAGTACTGGATTTAAAGATTTTACAATTTTTAATGCTAGAAAAATGTCTTGCATATACTAACATTTACACTTTTCTATACACGGTAGCACATGAATGACAAACTTTTTCTAACAATTAAGAGTATAGCTTATATTAGAGTTACAATAGAATTTTTTATAGAGAAATGTATTTTTGATCATAGCTCATGTTGATCATAGATCATAGTCTCCGTTTTTATAGATGAATACATATTATAAATACACGTGCCTGATTCATGTAAGATTTTTTGTTTAGAAAAAATGTTAAGAGGAATTTTCTGCTTATCGGTAGAATATCTTTTTCTGGGTGTTCTCTCAAAATAATGACATATTGAGATCGGGAAAAAGTTCTTTTACATTGTGAAGTAAAAGGACGTTTTTGATAAAAGGACCCTTCCCAAACCCATCATTTGTTGCGAAATTTTTGTTGCAATTACATCATACGATAGATCAAAGTTTCAGTTTTAAGAATCTGTTTTTTTTAAATTGTGGTATGATGATTTTTAACGGAATTATGAACAATCAAAATCAGAATGCTTCTTTATTCGCGAATAACTCAGGAACAAAAAATCGTAGGAACATTTTTAAAATATGATTTTGAAGGAAAAACTTTAAAGCTTTCACGATAGTCGAAAATTTTCACAAATTTGTTTTGGGCACGTGAGAGGCCCACAAAGTGTAAAGAAAATTTTTCATCTCTTTTAGCTTGTAGTCTTTTATATGTAAAAATTACCAAACGCACGGAAAAATTCAAAAAATATTTTTGAAAAAGTAGAGATTTTAAGCTTTATATAAAAAATCCTTATTTTTTTAAATTTAAATTTCGTTTACTTTTAACAAAGATATATTGTAAAGATTCTTTTACATATATGAGAAAAGACTTTCCCCAATAGAATAACTCAGATTTATTATAATAGAGTTCGAATTATTATCTGACTTTTTAAATAAAAATATTCGAAGAATATATAGGCTCTTTAAACATCAAGAAGAATTTAGAAATAAATTCACCTCACGGCAACTTGCGTGGAAATACGAGTAATCGAATTCAAGTATCGTCCATCATGGATTATAAAGTTTCAAATTCTCAAAGTTTATCGGCACGTCCGGTTTCCGGTACGTCTATTAGGAGAAAAACTTTACTGAACTTTTGTGGTAGAGCCAGATGTGGTGAATCGTTCGTTTTTCTGCGAAGATGATTACGCGAACGAGCTGACCAAGGTTTACACCCGGATTTTCTAAAAACTTGACCTACTATCATAGTGCTAAAATGGCACGACGACATTTTTCGAGATGGTATCGCGGCGACAAGTACGTCTACTCAGCACTGCTTCACACACAATGGCTCTAAGAAGAGAGCCTTTTGCTAAAAGAAAAAGCTATTCTGGCTTCAAAGTTAGCTTCGTTCGCGCCCTTTTCACTTCGAACTTTCGAAAGTGTGAAAAATGACACTTTAAATTTCGAATCTATCTTAGATAACGTCCTTCTTTTCTTAACTACAACTATCTAGGAAAATTAATAAAACGAAAGATTTAAAGTAGTTAAATAAAAATAATATTTAAATGCCTGCGTAACAACAGACACAGGTATATACATTATTGACATACAAAGATAGTTCGAAAAGCTCTCAACCTTATAAAGAAAATACATGATATTTTAGCAAAGTTTTTTTTTATTTTTCAAGATAGTTCCCTTTCAGCTCAATATATACACTTATTACAATGATATTCTAACCTTTTTATACCATCGTCGGTGATTTCTTTAAACCTTCAAAGTAGGCTTTAGTTTCATCGATTACTTCAGTATTTGAGACAGATCTTTTTCTTGCCAACCACTTCTTTATGTTTGGAAAGAGAAAAAAGTCATTGGAGACTAAATCTGGTGACTACAGTGTGCGTACAGAATCAATTCGAAGCACTATTCATGCAATTTTGCGACTGCAATTGAAGAAGTGTGAGCAGGTGCATTGTTATGATGGAATCAAAAGTTGGTTGCTTTATATGCGCGCGCGTGCACTGAAACAAAAAAAACTAATAATCGCATTTGTCTGAAACTTTAACAATAACCCTGTGCAAGATCAAATTTGTCTAAAATTATAGCAGTTTCACATAGTGTGTTATTTCTATGTTAGGCCAAGAACTTTTCAAACTCTATTTTTTGTAAAAATGTTTGTAATAAGGCTCAATATGCTTTTATTAACTAATATAGAGAAACAGGGCAATGAGCCGATAAATTACGTTAAAAATCTTTTTAAATTAATTTAATATATTGCGAAGAATATATCACGTAATTATGGCGTTTCGTCCCAGCTTCCACTACTGGACTCATCAGTAAGGCATTGTAGTGGAAGCCTACCTTATACGCCCCTGCAAGAGTTATTCAATCGAGATTCTATATGAAGAGATATACGCGTATCAAAGCGCTTGCGAGAATTTGCGAATATCGATAGACCTCTGATGGCGAGTCGACGTAGTAATATTCTTCGCAATATTTATCCAAAGTAATATATGTATTCCCCCCCCCCCAACTCTATTATTTGTATTTATTTCTATAAAATAAGATTTATTTAAATATATATATATATACAATAAAATAGAAGTAAACTAATAAAAAAAATATACAGAAAAATATATGCACTTGAACTAAGTCGTCAAATAAATTACAGATAAACATTTAGCTCAGGGAAACAATATTTCTTTAAACTTGTTATTACTACTTACTTGTTTTATTCTTCTCACGTATATTTTTATTTTTTAAAATATCATGACTACTACTAAAAAAAATATATACAGTATAAGAAATACTCGCTGTTGACAATAGAAGGTTGATCACAATTTATCTTATCCTTTAACAAATGCAGTTTCATTCGGGATATGCGAGTGGATCACCCACCTCTGAATAAATGACGCTGTTTAATATACGTTTCGCGCGTCCTTGAATAATGTTGGCTTTGTAATTTCATTTTCTGACCTATATGTAACTGTCATGTAATCAGCTAGTAGCACGATGGAAGGGTGGTTTTAACAGCTGCATTCTTTACCTAGGGTTTCATTGGATTATGTATTTTATCCCCCTTCTCTCTCTCTCTCTCTCTCTCTCTTCTTTTCTTTCTTGTTTTATTCTTCCGACAGCTATCCCTCATTTTTTATCGAGTTGTATATAAGTGTATACATATAATTGGAAAAGTGAATAGATAACGAAAGTGTAAGTGCACATGTCGAGATTTGCCGCACCATCATGACTTTGAAAGAAAACAATTGATACACATATTCCATGCTTTCAAATTAAACGCAAAGTCTTTTTGACTAGTAAAAACGTTAATTTTGATGTTTTGTGAAAAAATTATATTATATGTAGAAAGGAACGTGAAACGCAGTATTTGAACAGAAATCTAGATCCCACGTTACGGCAAAAGACGGCGCTGTAGGGTAATCCTTTTTTTTTATTTACATTGAACATATATTCCGCGACACACCGTATAAATATGTATATATATAAAACGTTATAGGATCAAGCTTCTATATTTAACGCCGAACGTACGAGTGCACGATAATAATATTTAATGAATCAGCAGTAAATCTATAAATATGTTAGCGTTCAAATTTCGCTACGCTGGCATAAAAAGTTGGTCTCGATATAAAATCAAGACCGTCGAAGAGAAACTATACATTCTCCGTACATTTAAGTGCGCCATAAAGAAAAGAATATATACAGGACACGTTTTTCCTTACGATTCTGCATAAGTGATGTAGCATGATCGTTTCTCAGAAATAGTCTGATACATGTAGAAAATTAGATCGGAGGGGTATCAAATGTACTGCCGTTCTACGAGCACGTGCTCCAAAGTGTCTTTATCGATTTTACAAAGTTCGACTGGGTTCTAAGAACATGTAGATCGTAGAAGGTAGAAACGCGAAGAGTCAATGAACCCCCGTTTCTACGATCCACCGTAAACTCGGTGCGCGATTTTATTGATTTTTCACAATCCGACATGCAGCTTTTCCAGTTAGCGGAAGTGACTGTGCGCACTTCTGCCGCTGCCCGTCTCTTTTCTTTAAATTTAGGGTGAAAAGTCCGCCAGAGGAAGAATTGCGCGAAGTCAATGAACTTTTCTTGACAAAACACTCCTGTAAACGAAGAGCATCATTATGAACTTTAGTAGACTTTAACGAGCTTACATATCTTTCTTTTATAAATGTTCATCATTGACGTTTGCATTCTCATTCTGGCTATCTATCTTGGCAGGTAGAATTTTTTTTTTTTTTAAATTGAAGCAATTCTCAATATTTTTATGGTTATTTATTTTCAGTTATTTATTTATCAGAATTGTACTGATCTCAGACTCGACGTATTTTTTTCGAAAATAATGGCGAGAATTCACTTATCTTTTTCGAGGTGACGAATCCTCTTCTATGGAGTGGAGAAAGAGAATCACAGATTGAGGTCGCGGAGCTGTTTCATCAACAAATCCACGACGTGCCTGTCACGAGGTGGCGCGCCATCCAGATACGATATTGGTGGAGATTATATGAGGAGCTGAAGATGCGGGTGGTTATCGATCGTAACCGATATGAGAAAACTTGGCGAAAGGATGCGAGGTTAAGCCGTGTCACAACAGGTTTAATAGGGCCGATCGGTAACCGACCTTTCTCCGGGTTAAGGCAGGGAGGAAGGATAAAAAAGGTTTCCTTCAACTGTCGTTATTTTCCTCCGCATCAGGATGTTTCTTGGAAGAGAGAAAATATTGGATCCGTTTGTAGAACTTTGTATGGGCCCTTCTTTTGCGGATCCTATTACTTATCCTCCTCATGTTGAGAGCGCTGGGAACAGCGCTTGTCTTTTCCTCGAAGGAAGATTACGTAACTTTCCGAATTTATTATTGATACCGTCCTAGGTCGATCTCTCGTATACATTTTTTTAACATTCGTGATATACTTTCAAAGGTCGCGCAACTCTAAATTTAGTCCACTTATGAAAGAGACTTTGTCTTTCCTCATCGTAAAATCTTTAAGATCGAAACAAGACGTTCAATGTTCAAATTTTTGTCCATTTTTCAACTTTTTTTCCGCAATTTATTTATTTCTATATAATTTATTACTGACTTAATTTCTTTAATAACTTATTAATAATTTAGCAACACTTAATGATATCAAAATAATTCTTTCGTGCTGTAAGAGCAAAGATGTCGTTATCTCTTCCGTGACACAGAAGAATTGTCTTGCTCAAGAATTACATTCCGACGATGCGATATCATCTCCCATAAGCCTTTGCGAGATAAAGCGAAGAACTGTTCGCTATCTTGACGCATGTTTTCGAAGTTCTCGTACAGCGTCGAAAATTACAGATAGAAGTTCAAGAAACAAAAAAAAAAAACTAAATTAAAGAAAGAACTATAACTAAGAAAAAAGCATAAATGTTTCAGTTTTCTTGGAAGTCGATTTAAGATGTTTAATTATGATCAATTTGCAACTATGATTACAACTTGGACGACTATTCAAAACTTGGTCATGTTAGTCTACTTCAGATCTTATCGCTTTATTCTCTTCACATATCATGCGTCGTTATCAGACATTACCTTATTTTCTTAAAACTACTATCAAGAACGATACATTTGATGTGTCTTGCTGCGAGTCTTCAAAAGTATCAATTAGACATGCTGATCCACGTTACGACATTATATTCAGCCTTCAGATTACTTACTCCTTGCTGATATCGCGACGTCGCGATATCAGCAAGGAGTAATTAATCTGAAGGCTGAATATAATGTCGTAACATGGATCAGCATGTCTAACTGTGATACTAATATAACTTTTTGGAGACTCGCAGCAAGATACAGCAAATGTAACATCACGAAGAAAAATGATTTTGTTATGAATGCAAAAGGATTGCAAAATTTAATTGTCAGATTTGTTTGCTATTTACACGTATTTTTCATTTATTGCAAACAATTTCTGTATAGCGAGTACAGAAAAGAATATAAATACTTGTTACACCTGCAAATAATTTACGATCGCTATATTTGCAAATATAGTTTGCCGGAATTATGGCAAGGATTAGCGTTCATAGCAAATTTTTTCTCTCTATGATGTAATCTCAATAATGACTGTAAATGTTATCTTTTGTAGCGCTATCTGATACTTTATAATATTTATTAACAACTCTTTATTTTTATTTATAGACATATAATTTGTATAAATTATTTATTTATTTTTCATAATATTATTTACTTCTAATCTTACTTGCTAAACATTTTCTTTTTATTTAATCGAAACGAGAACGTATATATAGGCTATGATGTAATCGTATAAGTAATGGACATGGCATATACCGTATCGGCATGTGACTTGATCGTGGAATATCTCGCTTATAACATGACGTACACAGCAACCAGTGTTCGCGTCATCACAATCAGACAATGCCAGTCTCAAAATGGAGAGAAGCAAAATCCTGGAAACTTATTATTATTAAAACAAATTCAGTTTCTGAATTCTGAAGGAAATTCAGCGACGTTTTAAATTATCCGTTTTATTATCCACAATTTTTCTCGTTTTGGAAAACGCGATATTTTCTTATGAAATACGCAACGGCTACAAGCGGTTCGATAACCCGTTTTAGTCATTTGTCATTTTCCCCGGTATTATTCTTAGGAAGTCTTTTATCATCAAAACTGTGTTTTTTTAGTGGGTTTTTGCATTTCGAGTCTAAAATTTGCGAGCGCGACGCGGCTTCACGATGCCACATAAGATATATTACGAAAAGAAAAAATTTGTTAAAACAACTAAAAATTTCATCAGCATATCTACAACCACAATATGTAAACCGACGGACAGTCAGTTTATTAAAATAGCAAAGTTGTACAGTTGAATAAAATTGACAATTAAAGAGAATCATATTTGTTATAAATAGCACAGACAGTTAATACAACAACGATAACTTTTTATAAAAATCAATTTGATAAAGGATCAAAATTTTAACAAAACATGCTGACTGTAAGATGACGTACACTTTTGCTGCTGTAATGAAAAGAAATTTATATTAGAATTATATTAATAATTTTCTTTGTATAGCAAAGAATAAGCTGCTAGCATATTAATAATTGCTCACAATAGAGGTGTGCGAACCAAGCATTTGTGAAATCGAATCAAATCTTTTTAATTCAAAAACGGATCGAATTCGAATGAAATTTTTCCATATTTATATTAAAATAAAACAAAGTATGCTAATTTAAAAAAGAATTACTTATAATTCAAAGTTTCGAATTTATTCGGTTTTGAATCTCTTAGATTCGAAAACGAATCAAAATCAAATCCATTATGATTTGATTCGATTTAAATTCGATCAACTATTCGCACACTTTTAAGCTTACAGACATAATTTCTTTATTGAATTAAATCTTTTTTAACAATAAATGTTGAATTCACGCAGCAAGCTAAAGCTTTACTGAACCATCCAATCTAATTTTTTCCGTATGAGGTTCACGATTGTGATCTCGCCGGTCTCGCGAGCGTTAATATCGATCTAAAAGGTGTCACAACTGCTCCAAAAGGAAGATTAGCAGTTACGCGACAGCGCGCGGTCAGGTTGCCTCCTGCCAGGAGCTCGGGCTTTTGCTGTTCGCGTGTTCTCGACTATCGACCGAGTGCAGGTGGCTTCCAGGTGATCGACGAGCTAGAAAGGAGGAATGCTGCCATCTCTGAGAAACTACCGAAAGGAGACACGCTCGTTCAATGCCTTTAATTAAATGTACTTTTGCAGAGCAAGAAGAGATTATAATAAATGTGTCCTCATGACCGTTCGTTATTTTCCCCGCGATATTTTCTCCCAACGCGAAAAACACCTGACCGTTCCTCTCTGTCGTATAAAAACGAAACGAGATGGGTTGCGGAAAAAATGAAAAGTTTAATGAATGTAATAATATATGTAGGTATAAAACATATCAACATTGACCTCTTTGAAAAAAAATTCATGGCAAAACGATTTTTTTTTTTTACGCAAAATATTAAATTATGGAAAGACACTGTAACGAGAATATGTGCGTTTTTATTTCATGCGTTTTTCGTGAATTCGCACGTACGCGATTTCTCACACACAAAATAGAACAAGAGCTTATTTAGTGCTGGATGAAGCTGGCAGTGCGCCTATTGACCGAATGCCACCGTCAGCCGCATTGCAGTGACCTGCGACAACGTGCTCTAAAAATCGCGTCGAGAAAAGAGAAGCTTGTGATTGATGATTTTACAGACATCGTGATTAAATATTTATAAATGTCAGCAGATATATTTTCGGAACACGTTATATTATTATGAAAAATATATAATTAAATCAAATGTATGTACATGTAAATATATCTGCCTTATACATTCAAAGACATGAAATAAACTTATTGGATAATACTTCTCAGTTCTTTTTACATAAATAATTCCTTATGTAAATAAGATTAAATTTATTATTATTCATACGTTGTAATATAAGTAATCGAAAAAAATCATCGTTGAAAGTCCGACAAAATGTGCATTACAATCAACGCAAAGATTGGCTTTACAGGGCTTGCGTAATTATTCCCAACGTGTTTTTCGGATAAATTATAAATAAACATTCGAGACAGTATTCGGGTAGCCCTTTGTACTTTTTGCCCCACGCCATTAGCGGCGTACATTTAAACCGTTATGCAACCCGTCATCGAAACAAAGCTCCGCAAATATTCCTGAGGACAAAAGACCTCACATCAAAGAATAAAAAAGGGGTTGAAAGGATGAGTGGGAGGAAGGACAGAAGCAGACGAGAATGGAAAGCGCCGGGCAAAGGTATGAACAAGGCACGCATGAAAACGAGATGCGAGCGATACTTCAGGACGGCAGAAGTTCCTCTTTTCTTGGCCTTGTTATCAAGGTCAAGTTTGAATCCACACAGATGATATTTCACCATTTTCCACCTTTCGCCATTTTCTACCTCGCGTCCCTGGATTCCTTCATCTCAGCATAGCTCACCGAATCATTAATGTGAATCTCTCGTCGTTAAATATTCCGCAAGAACTCTGTGAAGCAAACCCGTCGTCAGTTTGCAAAATCAGCCAGAGGCGAATGTAACCTGTCCTTCGTCGCTTTTCCTCGTACTTTCGCCTTGCGTGTTATAGACTTTATTTCCGTGTATTTATGAGTGTATTAACATTGACACTTCCAATTGAATTAACGCTAACAACGTTATGCTCTTATTATATACGTGACTCGTAATAATCGGTGGGTCAAACGATCGGGCGAAAGTCACGACACTGCTTATTCTGTCGAGTTTCTCGACCCGTTCGAGAGACCGCAATGTTTATTTCCGCGGTCCTGCAAAACCACAGTAGAATAGTGTTTGTGCCCACGCGATTCGCAATCCACAAAATATAAGTACAGTTACGATTCTTCTTAGCGGCTTACAGCTCGCATTTACCTTCTTTATCTTAATAATTTTCGAAATATTAATTCTAAATCTATATTACGATTATATACTCTTAACGTTAGAAATACTTGAGGAATTGAGTTTGAAACTCGCCAAGAGTTTGAAAACTAGGATGGAGAGTACATTTTCTCTGTGCTACTTCATAGATTTAATTTTTAAATTGTAAAACTAATATCTCGTTTATATAGAATTTTATCTACTTTTTATCTTATGTGTGTTATCAACGTTAATTTAATGGAACACTGGTGCATCAGCATCATTTAATTGTAACACAGAACGCATTTCGTTCTGCGTATTATGTCAACGTGTATTCTACTGGGAAGACGATTAGAGGTTAAAGTGAACTCTGCGATTGTGGAACGCTGAGCCTTCAAATCTGTGCTCGATTAATCGATACTTAATCGTTCATTTACGCGAAAGAGCAGTTCTACCTCGGATTCTAGCGCAGTGGATTCATTAGGGAAATTAATAAGCAGCGTCCTCGAAGCCGCGCATTTGCAAATAGCTTCTTTCCCCAGGCATCTTGCGTCGCAATCAAATCGGCCCGATGGGACCGATCTCTATTGCTTACCATGAACTAATAAATCAATATCGAAACGTTCAAACTGCAAAAGCGCGAACAGACTCTATCGTAATTTGATAAACACACACATAAATAGTTTTACATCGAATGTCCATATCTTTTAAATACACACATTAGACTGAACTTTTTTGGACGTTTAAAAAAAGAAAATAAAGACAAGAATTTTTTAATTTTTTTAATATTTAAAAATTAAAAAATTGAACTTATACATACACAGAATACTTATCGAAAGAGAATACAAACGCAAAAGTGATTTAACAATATATTTTTAACAATATATGTTAAATCGCAGTTGAACCATATTTTGCTGTGCTTTGAAAAGACCATACATATGTATAAAAAATAAAATTCTTATATGTATATGTAGATTAATATGCATATAATAATTTATATTATAGTTATTTCTAATAGTTTCTTAGATTAAATACAATCGCAATCTTACACTTATCAACAGACGTTACGTGTTACATTTCCTCTGCGCAATTCAACAGATTCGGAGAAAGTTACATAAAATGCAATCCTAAGATAAAAAGAGATATATAAACAAGAATATTCCACGTTACAACCTTTAAGATGCTCACTATGTCAATCTAACGATAGTATCTGATGTTACCGAAGAGCGTAAACGAGAGAAACATAGTGTTCCACCCAATCGAGGTACAATTAAGACTTTTTTTTGCCGTTCCGAGACGATTCTCTCTTTCTTTCCATTCTGCTCCTATTTCCCATATCGTGTTTCAGCCCCTTTTAGTCCCATCCCTACTTATCCATCCCTTTCTGTATCTCTCGAATCGATTTCTTCGTAACACGTGAGAGCGAGTACCTATATAAATTTCTTTTTCTTTTAGGTCACCGCTCGAAATTATCCCCGACGTCTTTAATTGTATTTTCTTCCATCGTTAGTAATCTATCTTTTCGTTTCCTCGCCAATTGCCTTTCCCGACTCTTTTTCATCCGCAACTCTCTTCGCGTCACTCCCTGTCTCCCTTCCCGGCATTCCTGGGTTTTGCTGATGAAGTTTTAATACGCTTATATCGAGTTACATTTTATCTTGCGTTTTCTCAGTCTATTGGCGAAGACTGTAAAGAACTTTCCGCGACTACATCTCCCATCCCGGATACATAAAATCATTATACAGGATTAAAATCTGGAATTTCTTATGCGGCTCTTTTTACCTTGTTTTTTTACTTGCAATTTTCTTCAAATATTCCACTATCGTTTTCTTCTTACTTTATAACATACTCTCTTATCATTTTCTTTATTTAAAATTGATATTTATCCACAAATGTTGTGAAAATTACATAGTAAAGTTTAAAACTATTTGGATACACCATTTCATTTCAACAGAGTTATTTCGTTATCACATTTACATGAAACTTTAAGGAAATTCAAGCGATATCGTGCAACCTTAGAATAGAACGGTGGAGTGCTGCATTGGCAAGTAGTTCGCATGCGTACGATTTCGCGTAAAAAGGGAGTTATAAATCTACCACGAAAAAGAAAGAGATAGGAAAACGGGATGAGGAGAAGAGGGATACTTCAGCAAAAGGCAAGAAAGTAGAAACGCGGTGGTAAGAAAGAAGCGATAGCTTCAGGGAACGGGACGAGTGACGTGGCGGGGAGGGATGTTTTCAGCGATATCGAGGTCAGCATGAGATGCGCGATTAAGTTAGGGCCGTAGAGTGGCTTGGTAGGCTGTAGATTCCCTCATCAATCACCCTTACCTCCCACCTCGCACCCCTCTTTTCCATACCCAGCACCATAGACTCCCCCCCTCCTGCCCCTGCCTCTGGCTTCTCTAGTTATCCTTCCCCTCTCTGCCCTGGTCCCTCTAGATACTGCTTTAAGGCCGTTTATCGCCTCCGCGGTTACGCCGGGGCCGCAAGAATGGCCGCCTTCGGGCACGGTCAAGTTTTGTGCGCCTCCAGAGAAATTAGTCGGTCACTCCGTATGTGCGATAAAAACCGCATAAAGATCGAAACGCAATAAGATATAAAAGGGCAATATCGAAAAATAGAGGGTAAAAGTTAATGTTATTGACACTATAATGTCGTTTATAAAGTGTTACGTTTGTCTGTTATTTATTGTATACGTTTCATTGGTCTATGCCCAAAAACTCCGAGTATTTAAATAATTAAATATTCCTCTTTCGTTATTCGACAGTAATAAAAGCTGAAATAACCGAAATTATTTTTTTCTTCTATCTTGAGCATCTTTTCTTATTGCTATTTTTCTATATATATTTGCACAGAAAAAATAATTTCGTTCAAGTATCTAAAAATTTAAATATAGATCCTGATTTTGTTGAACCATCAAAATAATTAGTTTGATCATCTTACTTAATTATTTTGATGATTCAACAAAATTATGTTCAGATCTATATTTAGCTAAAATTTTTTAGTACTTTTCAGCAAAACCATCCTTCCCGTATGGGCAAGATAAACTCGAAAGTTTACACTGATACTCATTTTGCGTAATATTTGTATTACTTGATATAATAAATACTATACAAATATTAGTAACTTGAAGGTGCGAATTTCAGAAATAGAAAACTAAGAAACTAACAAGAATACTATCGATCTTTTTAGCATTTTCTATAATATTTTGCGAAAGAGTTATAACATCTAATTTAATATATTTTTATAATATGAATTATATTTATAATATACTTTTCTCCGATAACTTACTAATGTATAGAAATGTTAACTCAAGACTCGTTTCCCATTCAAAGTGCCGCGGAAAAAATAATAATTCGCTGAAGACCGAATCATATCACTATTCGCATCGTTAAAAAGTCATAATATTATATAATCTCCGAAAGGTGCACGCGATAACCATGAGGTTTTGCAGTGGCGGTAATGCTTTCAAGGTACTTCCGGGTGCTCTCGAAATATGCGAAAGTTTTGACACGCTTGATACACCAGAGTGCACTCGGCTTTTTCAACGTCCATGCAGCAATCACTTCAAAATTCAGAATGTATAAATTTATTACTATTTTAAATATAACAAAGAAAATACTGGATGTTAATATTGTGTGGGTCGACCTGCAATCATGTAGATATTTTAGTAGCATAATTTGGAAAATATTATTATAAAATTTTGATATTGCAATATCAATGCTATTTCGCGACCAGAAGGTACCAAAATTGAATCAGATAATATTGGTTTGCATTGATTTCGTCTTTTAATTTTATATATGTAAATATTCTCTATACGTATATTACAACAATCGATTGATTGTAAACTGATTAATAAGAGGAATTTTTAACTGATTATTATAAACTAATTATTTTTTTAATTAGTTGATAATTAATAATTATTCAATTTAAAGGAGCAATAAAATCTAATATCAAGTCTATATTTGAAAAATAAATATAAATTACCTGTTGTTTTGAATAATTAAAGAATTATTAATTACTCTATTATTACTTTTTCTCTAATCCTTTTACGTTTCAAAAAGAATTGTGTAATTTTAATAAATTTAAAAGACAATATCACATTTTTGTAGTGATCTAATCTCATTTTCTTAATGTGTGAAAATTAAACACTTTTATTCTTTCATAAAAACTAAAGTGAGACTTATAATAACAGATACTATACATACTATACATAAATAGCAACTTATACAAATAAATTTTTTGGTCAGAGTAAAAATAAATTTAGTACAAGCCAAATGATTTGATATAATCCACAATGAACTAAATTTAAATAGAGTAAATAATGAATTATTTAGATATCGAAATATTTTATTATAATAGCATAATTTGGAAGTTATTTATAAAATTTTAATATAATGTGACGTTATAATATTTAATGCGACATAAATTAACTCAGTTTATTAGTTTAATACATTGATTTTATTTTTTAATTTCATATATGTATGCAGTATATACTAAATTGTGTCGATAGGACATTCGTGATAATTAATAATAATCACGTAATCATTTTTTCTTGAAGTTACTAAAAAACGTTCTTAATTGGGTAGAATTAACCTAGTCCTAAACTTTAATTGCTCCATCAATAATATTTGCAATAATAATTATTCATTAAAAGTCGATTTGAGGTATAAGTAGTGGAATATTTCGCGAATAAATATTCAATTTTTATTTTCTAATGCCCGTTTCTATCAAAGTAAATTAACTTTAAACTTAGTTTAACTTACTCTTCATCTTATTTTTCTTCTTAGAACTAGAAAAAGATGAAGTTTTAGTTAAATTGAGATTGTTTATTTACATAGGCGGAAATAGGCATAATACACGAGATGTTATATTTAGCGAGACTATAACTGACGATTCGCTTCGGGATTTGTTTTTGTAACATATATAAGGCCATGTTGTCATCAGAGTTGATAAAAATTATGTTTATATATAAAAATATATACATTTTTTAAACTGTTCGAAACGTGCAGTTTAATCAATGTTTTTAACATGTTTTAAACATGCTTTTTTATAACACTGTTTAATACTGCATGTATGAAGCATTAAAAACTTGTTTGAAAAAAAAAAAAAAAGACAATGTCTGGTTTAAAAAAAAAAAACATTATCAATCCTCTCTGGTTGTCGCAACAAGGCTCGAGCAGACAGCGACGCAAGCCGCTTACATGCATTATTTTTTGAAACGCAGTCGCGGCGAATGCCAAGAGAAAATGCGAACATTTCTTGATTAACAGTCAACTATCGTCGAGATTAATCTTTTCGCGATTAGCCATCTGTAAGCGTATCGACGTGACGGCTGCTTATCGAAGCAGATACATTGCGCGAGTCATTCGTATAAAAGCATCAAGATAAGGGAAACGGGAGTAATAAGTTGTTTCGTCGCGATATTTACAGGCGTTAATTGTTTCTTTAACGAGACTTGTATTTCAAATACAGTCTTGTATAACGTATTCCGTTCACGAATGTAATTCCCGTTGATTGGAAATGCGGAATAAGACACGAAGCGAGTAATTAGTAATTAGGCCATGGAAAACCATGATATATTGATCGCGTTTTTTAATAACAGTGTATTTCAAAGGAGTTATTGAATTTTGATTACCAGCTTTTGGACGATTCATCATGTTTTAATCAATAATTAAGTCCTTTATTAATCACATCGAAGAAAAATTGCCAGCACAGATTTCCAAACTATCCGATTGTAATGAATAAAAAATGGTATTATTAATGAAACGTCGCGAATCGTAATACTGTTTGTGTATCTTATTCGCGTAATTTTTTTTCATCGCGCGATATAATAAAACCGCAATTAATGCACACGTCTATTGCATTAATCACGACATGCGATTAATGTATAGCCGTAATAGCTAGGTATAGACTGCGCATTCTGATCTCAACATCTGTGTTCCGTTAGAAAGAATTGAATTATATCAGCATCTCTCTTCGACTCTATTAACATTTCTCTCCAACTCAATATTTTAAAGGAAAGCGATATAATTCAAGCTGTCTCACTCTTGCGAAATCGATAGCGACAGCTTCATAGGAATGCGCAGTCTATTCTTATTATGTCTATAGATTAATGTCGAGAATGCAGTGCAATCGTGTTCCAATGATTAATACTAATGATGTACTTTTATAATAAAACTTGAAGTTACATTCAATTTTTCTACATTTCTTAAGATTAAATATTGTAGAGTAGTAAGAACGCAATATGTAGAGATTTTTTTATATAAATGAAAAAAGAGTAGAACGAAATATTCTGCCTCATATGGCACATTATAAATGAGCCGTTTAGTTAAAATAAAGTTACTAATAATGTTTATATTTATGCCCATTTTAATCTTTCTTTCTTTCTCATCGTTATCCACTGATATATAATTTATAGATTTATAATTAAGTTATATTTACTTATATTTATACGTATATAATGTTCTAATTTTTTATTATGACTTAATGTATATTATACAAAATATGTAGTGATTATTACATGCAAAACAATAAATAAAAACCAGTGTTATTGCGATAACCTTTGTTATTAAATTTTTGCGATCCTGATATAAAAAAGCATTTCTGAAATTAAGCAAATTAATCATAGTATCGTACTGTATACACTGTTAGAGTACAGTTGTCTACATAAACGTAAAATATGAGATGACGGTTAAACATATTACATTATGTTCCGTAACTCAGCCTTCGTCAGAGAAAATAGGCATCCCTCGAAGAAACCCAACAAGTAATAGAGCTTTCAAGGATAGTGCGCGATCGTAATTCTGTTATCTTCTTAACGAAAACATGATGTGAGTGAAATTATTAAATTAACAATGCTACAGTCTTGTAAAACTTGATAAAATGAAACTAAAAATTGTAAATACACTTGTTAGAAAAATATAATTCTATTGCTAAAAATAATGATTAGTTTTTTCTTTTAAGTAACGATTATTTTTAAACAATAACAGATCTTATTTGGACCGTGAGAGTTTCAAACTAACAAATAACGATGAGAATAAGCCATTTACGGTCAAGCTGGATCTTGGATGCTTCTAATATAATATTTGTGTGAATTTATATACTATACGTATGTAGATCCTTAAATGCGCGCCGTATTTTGGATTATTTTTAACAAAGATTATATCTTTAATTAAAAACATTTTCTTAATAATAGTCATATATATTATATAAATATATTAAAATACATTAGTATCGTACACAAAAAATATATATTGTATATACAAATAATAATTACTTGTTTCAAATATATTTCGAAAGTTTAGTATCACTTTTATTCGGAGTACGTTTTTAATCTAAATTGTATAATAAGTAATCTGTAAGAGCCAACACAGGATGTATAAGTGTGTGAAATATAATTTATTAAAGTAGTGTAATGTAGGTGTGCGTTTCGACTCTCGTTTTGAATCCTCTTCAGTACAAAAAAAACACCATGAAATTTAATTTCGTTATTTTGTTACGTCGTAATTGTGAAGATTGTGTCTTATCTTGTAAGAATGTTAGCATCAATTTGGCAAAATTGCTATAGAAAAAAAACAAACCAAAAAACTGTAACTAATTATGTTTAAAATTATTCTTGAAAAATAGAAATCTTAGACAAATGATTTTGACACAATCCTCTGGATTTGCAATTTCGCAAAAAATTTATCCTAGTATTCACTTTAAGTAAATATTGTATTTCCTAAGTTTTATTCAAGATTTTTAATTTATTCAAGACAGTGTAATAACCAAATACAAAATTAACATGATTAAAGAAAGCATTAGAATTGTTATGACACATATTTCAGGCAGCGTTATTCAAAAACTAATTATTAATAAATGGCTCACAAGAACACTCATATATACGTTTCTCAATTACGAAGCGTATATATGTTATACTATTTTAATAAATTGTATTTCACACACTTACATCCTGTGTTGGCTCTTATAGGCATTACTTGTTATATTTAGATTTTCTTGTGAAGCTTTTATTAATAATTAGTATGTTTTTAATCTTATATGTGTAATGAAATGTTATGAAATTTTCTAATATTCTTTAATTGTAATAAATGTATATATATATATATATACTATATATAATATACAATATTATTTTATAATCTTGATTACGAAGTATCAAATTAAATATATTTCAAATAAATGTGATACATATAATAAATTTATGATAGATATGCGAATGTATAATCTTTTGAAATATTTGAAATAAGTCATTATTATTTACCTACAATATGTATTTTTCTGTGTGTACGATAATAATGTATTTTTTTTATCTTTAAGTAGTGTATCAATATCTAAATTAACTAATTAACTAAAATGCAAAAATATGTCATGCCCATTAAGTCTCCCATTGTAAATTAAAATACATGACAAATATAAAATAATTTGCATAAATATTCTTTTACACTGAAAATAAGATCCAACGAATAATCGTTAATCAATGTTCAACTTATTATGCTCAATTAATTTATTAGTACAATAACTGGATTTTTTAAAACAATTACATATTTATTCTTGCAATAAATTCTTGTAATAGTTTTATATTTTAATCTAAATCATTATGAGAATTCATTAGACTAATTTTCATTAATTCAATAAATATTTTATTGTATTTATGTACAATTTTGGTTCACTGTATCTTTCATTAACTAGCATATTTTTGTAGCCTGGATAAATAAAATTCCTTTTTAGATCGACCTGTGTATTGAAAAATTGTATATTTCTATTTAATAGAAAAATAGGAAAATTTTTATAAATCTTCCTCTAAGTTTTACATTTAACGCAGTTTTATATTAAGAAAGAAGAATTTGATTTATTTACCGGAAGGGAAGAGCACGAACGTTATTTTCAAGCGTCTGCAGTGCTAAATCGAAAGCGTACCAATATCGATTGCGAGAATAAAAGATCGCCCCCGTGACCGTTCTGCGACACTAGGGATCCTAAATCGTTATCGAACAGCGCGGACCATAAACCACACCAGTGGTGCACTGCGCATCTAGAACGGTTGGATTGAAAATCCACAGATAACGTGCGCCGGGTCCGTATACTACAGATAGATCGACCCGAAACCACATCCGTGTCGAACGATGAGTGCGCGCGACGTTCCGAGCCGCTCGTGGCCGCGTTGCCTCATAACTCATTGGTATCAGTTTTTGGGCGTGTTTCACCTTATCAGTCCGGAATAGTTTTTTTTATCCCAAGCGACATCTGTTTTCCTCAATAAAGATCGGCACGGCCTCTTGCCTTTCGTCTCGCTCGTGAAATTTACGCTGGATATATGACTTAAGTTCGTACAGTTGCTCGTTCACTCGTCCGTTTAGAACACCCTCGAAAGAATGTGAATATTATTATCGAACTCAAATACGGGGGATGGAAAAAGGATTATCTTTTTATTTCATAAGCATGAAAATCACTTTCGCGTAACGAGAAGATAAGAGAGAACCTTAAAGTCTACATAAAGTCAAATGAACTTTTATATAATGAAAGAATTCACATTTTTAAAATTTCACAAAGATTTAACATGATAATTTTTTTTATATCGAATAAAGATAGAGAAAGTAAGCTCTCTATACGTATAATAGCTTTATATTTATACGAAAATTTGTAATACGAGAAGAAAAGTGGATTTGATCAATTTCTCCACGGTTTTCTGTTTAGTGAATCACGAACAACACGCCGATAAAGCGCATTTCTCACAATTATACAGAATGACGTAACCGCGACGCATGCAATTGACTAGAACATAATTAGCTTAATGAATCGAGATGGATATTATGAGGCCGTCTGCCGATTTCGATTATTGAAGACGTTTCGTCGCTTCGATTATTTTAGATAGGACAGTATTTATAGCCCAGAGTGACGATTAACAATACTGCATTCACAACGATAAAGATTTATGAGTTTTTGCGTCGCGTCAGTACATGCTGTTTGTTGAACGATCGATTGAGATTCATTTAACGTCCTACGTGAGATGCACAAGGTAGAATGACTCGTGATATCGAAACGCCCCACCTGCAGTTCTCCGCAAGAAAAACGTATGTTGAAACGGATCAATATATAAAAATTATATATAGGCAATGACACCTGATAATTGTGTGAAATAATTTGGAATTTCTAGAGAGATATTCCTGCAGGGACATGCAATTGATCCATATAAACATTTTTTTAACAATCTCATATAGTCGTAAGCTTAGCATTCACATATATATTTGTCATATAAATACGCATCTATATTACACTATGCAAGTCATAATGAAATTAATTTTTTGTTTTAATAGAAGCAAGACAATTAAAAAATAAGATGAATAAGAATAAGAATTACAAATACCAATTTTATGATATAAACAAAGCGGGGGGGGGACAGTAAAAGTTTATTATTTATTTATATCTCTTAAAAATTCGGAGAAAGAATTTTTCACTCAGAAAAAAATCTTAAATTTAAATTAATATTTATTTGAATACTGTGCCAATACTAAACATTTACTCTTATAGTATATATACTTAAGTATTTACTTAATGAAAAAATGAATATTAATATGAATGTTTTTGTACAAAATAAATATATATCTTTATATTTAATAAATATTTAGTTGGCACTATTCAAATGAATATTTATTTATGACTTTTTTTAGTGTTGCTTTTTAAATATGCTGTATGAAGAGCATTCGAGAATTGTAAATAAGTTCGAAGCAGTACTCTTTATGCATGTTTCAACGTCTATTTGTTTTTAACGGAATTTTTCCAACACTAGTCGTGCATGTTGAGATCATTAGCTAATCGCTAATTAGTGCTAACTAATTGATAGTCGTATTTATATTGTATAGTTTAATTACGAAGAATTATGATAATTAATACTTTGAATAATGATAAGGAATTAATTAATTTAATAAAAGTAAGTTAATAAAGAGAGAGAGAGAGAGAGAGAGAGAGAGAGAGAGAGAGTACAAAAAAAATAATATTATACATAAACCTCAGCAAAGTTTAATGAAAACTTTTTGTTCAGATTTTTTTATGTTTAAAAAATGTAATTAAGTGTTTATAAAATATTTTTCTCTTATTTAAATATCGAAGATTATCGTATATCAAAATAACTCAAACCTACAAACTCAACTTTGTTAAACATACATACATACACAGAATATATACAATACATACATACTATATCTATTTAAATATAGTTATTTATTTTAAGTATTCTAAAAGTTTATATCACAAATTTATCATAAGTTACACACTTATTTAAAACAAATTTTTATTAAATTTCTTCAAAATATTGTGAATCCTAATAAGTTCAATGCTTTAAATTTTCCAATCTCTTGTTATCGTTAATACTTCAATCAAATTTGTTAAATTAAAACAGATTTGATTTGCTTATTACATAAAGTTATTTTCTCGATAAAATTTTATATATATTCTTTAAAATTAATATAGTCTCTGTCTTTAATATATTTTTCTTAATTTAATTAAAAATATTTATTAAAAAAGATTCTTATTTTGAATATCTAAAAGATAATGCGTTTCTCTCTCTCTCTCTCTCTCTCTCTCTCTCTCTCTCTCTCCTCAAATTTGTACTAAGTACATTTTAAGACTATTAAAAAAAAATTCTTTTTTTAAAATAATTAGTACTTAAAAAAACCGAACAATTACTAATTTTATTGTTAAATATTTTTGATATTTTTTATTATTTTTGATAATTGATATTTTTCTATATACAGAGTGTTCCAAATTTAAATCGTTCAATTTTAGGAGGGCATCGATAAACTAAGAAAAAAAGTTCTTTAGAGATACGTTCGTTTTGGGAAAAATCACAAAAAAAACATAACATAGTTTTTATTTTTGTACTTATTTATTACTTATTCATTTACACTTTTTTATTTATTGTCACTTACTTAATGCAGATATTATTCAAAATGTTAGGCTCTTACACAGCAATGCACAAATTGCATCTTATGCGAACAGCTCGTGTTGCAGTCAAGTACTGATCTGGTTAACCCAACGTAATGGACTCGTCGATCTGACACTTTTTTGTTTGCAAATCGGCGCGCAACCTCTCGTATTACTTTTGAAGCATTATCGCTGAAACACAAAAACAATAATATTCCGCTTTGAAAAGAACAATATTTTGAAAATTACGTTCTGTTTTTTTTTTTGCAATTTTCTCCAAAACGAAGCAAAAGTGATCATATCTCTAAAAGATTTTTTTCTTATTTTATCGATTCCCTACACATTCCCAAAGATTAGCCATTTAAACTCAGGATACCCTGTATAGACAGATATAATGAATATGAGATTCTTGTTAGATTTTTCTATTTGCGATGGAATATTTATACCGCGTGCTTTGCTTAAAGACAATGTTGAGTTCCTAGCCAAATGATACAGATCGATCGTTACGTGAGGTTCGTTTCGGGATGTCGGACAGCTAAATCAGTCAACCTCGGCCGAGAGTGAGTGAAGACCCGGCGACTATAATGCATCATCGCGCATCACGCTATACAGCTGTTTTGGCAGTCAGCTGGTCCGACTCGTGTACTCACACGCATCCTCGTAACGACGTACGACGCGGTCAGATTAATCCACGAACTCCTCTCTTAGACGCGCGCGTGTACGTGCGTGTATGTACGCGTAGCACGCGACGAGATATGCAACGGCAAGGCTGAACGTAATAGCGCAGGCTGAAGGATGAGCACACGCCGCAATGGTTTAAATTTAGATCCCCGACTCGTTACTTACTTCCGCTTATTTTAGCTAAAGAGGTCGGCGTTTCGCCCGAGGGATCTCTCTTTTCTCTTTCCGTCTCTCATCCTCAGCTTGATTTTTTCTCTCTCGCTTCTTTTTCATTGCTCCCTCGGCCTCGCTCATCTTCATACGATTGCTCGCAAATAAATTATTAAAAAGTGTCAATTAAGAGAGCTTTCGCTAATTGTAGAAAAACGATGATGTAATCGTCAAAGGAATGTAATGAATGTGTCTTCAGAAATGGGGAAACTTAAGAAATTTTATTGCAGTCTCTGTAAGAGGAAATAAAAAGAATGTATTTATAAATGTATACCATACATTTATTTACTATATATATTAAATCTTGTCTCTTAGTAACAGAAACAGGTTACTTGTACTTAAAAGTATAGGAAACGAAAAGAGATAATCGCGGGATTATTTCGTCATTTATTTAGACGCAATTAATTTCAGTTGCTGATTTGGAGCGGGGAAACAGTAATGTTATGAATGTACGCAAAAAAAAAAAAAAAAAA
>NW_017278779.1:143721-160969 GCF_001594065.2 Cyphomyrmex costatus | reverse complement strand
ATATCAGCGCTTTATGCGCGCGCTTCTCAGAAGTTTACGTGCAGCATACGTGTAAATTACTAATGGTGATACACATTTTGAAATCCGCGACGACGTGTTGTTTCAGTTTTTACGTAACCGTCTCCCCGCAATTGCAAAATCATACAGACGCTCCCTGCACCAACTGTGTATATACCGATTCCTTTTTGCACCCGTTTGTTGCAAAAAGTTTTTCAACTTGCTGTTCTTGTATTTAAAGATTTCATTAACGACTCGAGGCGACCAAGTTGTTACCAGACCGATATTACGAAACGCAGCGTATGTATATTGTCATATTGGATGTTTTTATACGGTTGACATCGAAGAAAGCGTATAGCATAACAAGAGGAGCGCGAACAACGCGTTAAAAAAAACTGATTTTTCAATGATATATATCACTCCCTAACGAGCTCCTTAAATTCGTATCTTAATAGAGTTCGCGTCATCCCGAGAGTTTTATTCATTAACGTTTTATCCTGTTTTAAAACAATATAAGTGGAGAAAAGAGGTTATACAAGACCTCTAAAGGACTTTACGAAAGATTTTATAATTTCTGCGTCTTCTTCAGGGGATACTTCTAATACGAACAGCATTTCATCGGACGAGTCTTTGATTGCTATTGAATTATTCAACAAAGATACGTGAAATTATTAGGCCAGTGATTTAAAAAAAAAACCCGTCAGAGTTCCATCGATGAAAGATTTTATTTCTTTTCGCGCTTCTCGATCTCCTCGAGAGATCTGTGTGAAAGTATTTCCATATCCCTCGGTGTTCGCGCTATTTAAATATAAATATAATTTCGACGTGTCCCTCGAAAGGGGGAAATTATGAAGAAAGAAAGAACAACGAGAAGCGCGTGTTACTATACGAGCGTTTCTCTATGGATTTATCCATAAATATGTCGCGACACTTGCAACGGCCGATATTCGCGAACGTCTTAATGAATTAATCAGATACTTTTCTCTCTTTCTCCTTTTTTCAATATTTTAATATTCATGCCTTGCTCTGCGCGTTTTGCAATATAGGATGGATTTTTATTGCACAGACATGTTAACTGGACACGGCGCTAACGGACAATCCGCGAAATTTACGATGTTGTTAACCGCCATCCGGTAATTGATATCGAAGACACTTGGTATCCGAAAGTACGAATTCGACAAACTGTTAAGATTCACGAACCGTCTCGAGGACGAGAGAATATCCCGCTATACTAACACACGCGAGGTCTCTCTCGCATGCGGCGCACATGCAAATTTATGCAGTTGCGGCTGTCTTGCGAATCGTTCGTGGCTCGTTGTACCAGCGATTTTTTCCGCTGCCTCTCTTTCTCTTTGCTTGTTTAACCGGAGTGTGTGTGTGTGTGTGTGTGTGTACGACGCGTGTGCGCAAAATTAGGAACGTTACCGCGATGGGAAATTATATCCCATACGGATACTTAGCTTAAACCGTTCGACACGAAAATGAGGCGGCGATTTTGCCGATCGCTTCCTCGGCGGCCGGGTTCGTTCGCCTTTTCGCCGGGTGAGACGACCTTTCGAAAGGAACGTGTGGAACCTTCGTAAGGCGAGAGAGACACACACAGAGAAAGATCGCGTTAAACGTTTAGAGTCATTCTTGCGCTGCTCGTCGTCCCCGTTATATAATTCGTAGCAAACTCGACCAGAACTCGCCAAGTATCGTCACTTGACTTCCCCCACTTTTCCCTCGCGATTCATATTTATGAGCAGTGTGCGTAGTATGTGATATTAACGAGATTGTCGTCACAATTTCGTTTTACGGGCGGTCGGATCAGCTATCGAGCGATAAAAGCGAGAAAATTTTGGCGACGTATTATATTTATTCCTACGACGCATTATATTTATTACAAGCGCGACAGAAGAGACAGAGCGAATCGCGCTTGTTGTTCTTATCTCGATCGAAAGAGTAGCATAGAGCGTTTTGCGAAGATAAAATATCTTAGGCGCTTCGCGTCTCTCTTTCTCTTCAATCAGGCAAGACGAATTTAGTTGTTCACATATATATACGTAGACTCAATCTGTTGTTTCTATTTATACCACTGCTCAGATGTTCAGTAACTTTATTACGTTACAACAATTGTTTTTGCCAAGATAAAATCAAATTTAACTCAGTATGTATAAAAAAAGTTATATGGAAAATCTAGGACACTTTTATCGTGTGTAGGTATGCCGATTTGCGGTAATTAATATTGATTCTCTTATCCACCGATGAAGACCGTTTATAAATAGTTGCCATTTATGAAAATGTCATTGAAAAAAATGATGTATTGTGAGTAAAGGGCAGCGGCGTGTTCCTTTACTCTTCTTCAGGAGAAAGGAAGGAGAGCGCACACACACACACACACACACACACACACACGCACGCACACACACACAGTGTGGCAGAAAACTGCTACCGGAATGGCAGAAAAGTGTACGCAACTTAGAGCATCGTGGTCGGAGTACTCGCGATTCGTGCTTGCACGGTTGGTCCGACCACACCACGTCATTATGTAACGAGTGTGCGTCACAAAACACGCATACCAACGCACACCCTGGTATTGACTCGCGCGAGCGAACGAGCGTGTTGCAACGAGCGCGCGCTAATAATTGTGCCGCTTAACCTTGGACATTGATTAAACCATCCTTCATATCGGTACACCTCTCGCGCGCGCACACACGGATGGGACAGTCGTGCCGACGTGTATACTACGTATCGCTTCCTCATGTCTCTGTGGCGGTTAACGATACCTCGCGAGATTACGCTTCGCGGCCTGGAAACAAATAGGAACTTTCCGCTATATGACCGCGGTAGCGTTTTCTCACTACAAGAGAGAGAGAGAGAGAGAGAGAGAGAGAGAGAGAGAGAGAGAGAGAGAGAGCTGATTTAACCCTAAGGGCACACAAAAAATTTAAGCGACTTTGGCTAATCACAGTGAAGACCATAAGGCCACAATGTAGGCAGTAGCGAATCCAACACGTTGATTTCTTTACTGCTTAAGTTTATTATGTGCCATATACAATAAATTTATGTTTAAAGGCACCACCGCACACGCTTTTCGTAACCATAACCGAAGACATTCCGTAAGAATTAGCCAATTAATCAGAATTTAAAATTAGATTATATGATTACGATACGTTTTACGGTTACTTTTACAGAAAATTGCTGCAGCAGTCCTAAAGCCAGTAACATATATAGCCAGAAAAATATAAGCAGTAAGTGAATTGGCAAATCACAATAGAAAACGTAAAATAATGACGTTACGATCTTTGCTGTGATTGTCGAATTGCTTACGTCTGAAGGCCGCAAAAAAACTTGAGCAGTAAAACGTAAGCAGTAAGCGAATCGACCAATCACAGTAGAGTCCGTAAAGCCATAACGTAAGCAGTAGCCAATGCAACATGTTGATTTCCTTACTGCTTACTGCCTTAAGTTTTTTTGTGGCCTTAACTGCCTTATGTTTTTTTTATGTATTTCTATGCTTAAAAATATTGAATGTCATGGCGTGTAGATCTTCCGTGGTGCGCCATGCACGTACAAGTTTAATTACTCGCGATAGCGATCGACATTAACGTTATATCGCGAGCAATACGAATTATATGGCTATAACACGCCATGGCATTCTGTGCCAACGCGTAATTTCGGGGAACGTAATATTCGATTTTCAGCTCCGAATCCCGTGTCGAATGCAACGTATACGTCAACGCTCGTCCATCGAATTTGTTTTACAATCGCGATGATTTCGTAAATGCGAAGGTCGCGAAGTACCGCGTGTATGAAATTGCAATTGATGATTAATCGCCGCTCTTGCGTTATTGAATGCAATTGCGTCACCTCTCTCATCGTATAGCTGCAATTAATTAGAAACCTTTTCTCTGTTTATCTATAATCTGACAATTATCCACTGTATATAATAATAAATTATAATACGCCAGAAGAAGGATAAACACATAAATTTCAATAAAAATCTGAAGATTATTATTGTGCTTTCCGACATCAAATAATAAAGACAAACGATCTGAATCTTAATTTATAAACGCGAAATTAATACAAACGAATTAATTAATTTTTTGAATGACTCGAAGAGAACGAGGGATTAGAACGAAGTAGTTATCTCGGATATATATCTCCATCGAGCGAGTTGCCAAGAGCACACCGAAACAAAAAGCAGATTGAAAATGTTTTGTTTTTTTCTTATCTCGTGTGCGGAGATCTCCATCGCGCGTGAAGAGAGAAATCACGCGGTTGCGTGATAGACGAGTGTCTCGGCTCGCTCTTCTAATAGCAAGCTCTCTTTCACTATACGGTCGATAGATGCGTTTTTCGAACCCCTTTTTGTACGCGCCGCGCCGCGCCGCGCCGGCGGGTTTCACAAAATTATTACGGACGTACAGCGAAAGGGAGAGACGGCCACCACCACGGTGCTGCCGGACAAATGAATGCAGCAGCGTGCACGGGGGTGGCCGGCCCTGCGAATACGCAGATGCGTTAATGGCCTGGAGAAATGATTCATATATTTTTCCATACGGTCTCTTCGCTGTACGGCTGAGAGAGCGTGCGACATTATACGCACGCACGCACATCTCTGCCCGCGTATCTGGCGTGTTCTTCTCCCTCCAGAGCGGCGCGGCGGCGGCGGCGGCGGCGGCGGCACCACGCGATTACGCCTGATATATCGCGAATATGTCCATAGCGAGACTGTCGAACATATGCGACGTCATTTCGAGAGCCTCGGCGCGGCGAATCGTGGGTAATTTTATACCCAAGGCATATAATATATATACATATTAAGATAAAACCGTATGTGATAACTACCAACTTCTTTCAAGTGTTTAGATTAATTTTGTTTCATTGATTTCAAAATTATTATTGTAAATTGGAAATTATTTACACATATTTGTTTAATAATGGCGATATATAATAGTAGGCGGTATAATCAGCTCGTATTATTGTTTTGACATGAGTCTCAGAATTACTTTTTATTGCAACAGTGTGCAACGCATGTGGTTCACCTATGAATAATGTCTATAGCTCATAGCTGAAAATGTATAAATATATAAAATATATAAAATGCATAAAATCACATTTTTTCTATAAACATTTCATGGCCCGGAAGATTTTACCTATTTTAAAAAATGACTTCTGAAAATAACTCTCAAAATAGCGCATCACTGTATTATACCCTAAGAAGAAACAAAAGTAATTTTCTCTCTACAATATTCTCAATTCTGTCTAAACTTAATTTAAATATTTTTTTTTTGTTAATTAATCATTGTTTTTATTACAAATTTGTATATAAACGAAGGCAACTAGCGACCATATATATACCGCTTATCTATGCAAATTACTTGTTAAATGAAGTTTTGCAAATATTTTGAGATATTGTCTATAGACGTAGATGTCTGCAATTAATTAGGTGAGAAACGAAATCCAATTACAACACCAACTGCGGAAATAAAGTGCGTATGCAAGCCGGTATGACTCGCGCGTTTTGTTACGTTGAACGAAAAGCAGAATGACGAGTATTTATACGAGATACTTATTGCCTCTACCTTACTTTAGATAAGAACTCACAGATACGACATACTGTTCAGCATAATGTTGGAATTGCGTACGTTCGTATAATGTATTTCTAATCTTTTTTAATCATCTAGTATACAGAAAATTATTTGTTTTAATATTCTTATTATGTGAGAAGAATCGACACGTTATTATATTGTATTTAATACAAATAATTAGTGCGCAGTTTGCTTGAACTGGAAATTGCAAAAAATTCACACAAAAGTATCATTACATTTTGCGATAAACATTTTGCGCTGTAAATACCGACGAAACTATCTCTGATGTGCAGATACTCTAAACTTTTTAGTTTAAATTGTGCTTAAGTTTTCGAATTTTACCGTTACAAGTTGTCGTGCTACATTTCGTCTCGATTCACGGTTACATTCGTTACATTTAACATTGCCAATCTTTTTTTATATGTGCTCTCCAAAATTTTTAGAGTGAATTGTCACTCTGAAGATTTAAATTTTATTCCTGAGGATTAAAAATTGTGTCACTCGATCTTTTTCAAGACTAGGTCAATTTTTCCTGTTCTTACTGTTTAGAGATGAGATTTCACTCTAAAGGAATGTAGGAGAGTATTATTGCGAAATATTGAATTTTGTGTCGTAAAATTTCGTTCTCCCGCCTAGAAATCTAATTCCAAGACACTCGATCTCGATATTGCGACTTACGAATTCGTATATGTGTTTGTCGAAACGTATAGCGTACGTCGTGTCGGAAGCAGCGTTTGCGTTGTACACGGTGTCACGTGCGTATGCAGAAACTCGCGTATATATAAGCGGACACATTCGCGAGCAGACAGCCTTGAAGGTGTTATCAGGTTGCTTTGCGTAGTCGGTAGTCGACCATGCTGCTGTCTATCGACAATGAGATGGCAGAACAGTTTTGTTTCTGCTCTACGCTCGCAATTTCGTTTTCCGCGTCGATTATATCTGTGTTGGACAAACAGCTTTGCACCAGTTGTTAATCAGTTGCCTCTGAAATCTATTAATCGGGGAACGCTAACATGGAATTGCCACTAATTAACGCTTGTACGGCTTTACGTTAATAACACCACAAGATTACATGGCCATATATATATTGTGAGTCAAGCCTCGATATGCGATACAATTATCCATAATATAATGATATTAGTGATTAAATGTAAATGATATTTCTCTAGCTTGTATCTAGGTTATATTTGAAGTACTATGAATATTATGATTTCGGTTATGTTTAATCTACGCGGTATTGCGCTAATTTCTGGAAACGCTATTTGAAAGTAACACTGGTTAGCCACGCGCGAGCTTTCAATCGTTCAGTAGTTCGCATCGAATTCGTGCGCTTACGCTAATTGCGACATTGCGATGTATAATGATTTCAACTGTGTGAGCGATATTTGGCATTCGACAAAGCCAAACGCACGAACATTCAATTCTAGTATACGAAACGTTCAATTTCCGGGGTCGTTCTAACCCATTAAATATTAGTGCCAGTTAAATCACGATTCTGATTTTAATCGACGTCGAAAAGGCTGCAGATATACTAGCTCGGGTATAATATTTCACTTCTCGTCCCGCGTGTGTTCACAGTTTTATTCCGGAAACGTTTAAAACATGTATCGAAAGCTAGAATTTTTATTTCGAATTTTTATTTCAATTGGTCGTTCTCATGCTGATTCCTGCATATATTCATAACAAAACAGATATTATTTTTGTTTAAAATTCATGATGATGTAACAAAAGAAGTCAGCTTAATTTTGACAAATTCCGTATAAGCGGATAAAAGGAATTATTTTGAAAACATAAAAAATATGTCAAGCATTATTCAGATAACATGCAGTTATTCCAAACTTGCCAATAAATTCATAACTCTTCCGCTAAATAATTTTTAACGTTTAATAATACATTGTAAACAATATATGTCACTGTGTTGCATCAAAAATAAAAATTAAAAGGTCCGATATTTTTCAAAATAACGCGCTCAAGTATCTCTCCTGTGTTAAAGCCAAAGTAAGCGCAGCGTACAATAAGAACTTTGAAAAATAGCGGTTGATTTTATAGCATATAGAAGAACTTATCGGACGGAATCCATAGACGTTGCTCAAGTTTCAAGATGACTGTGTAATGTATATCAATATTGAAGATATTGTCCGTTGAAATTATTTAATATTCTATCGACTTCATCTAAAATCACATATACATAGTAATGTATATTATGAAAAAGTAGTCAAAATTTTGTTAAAAAATTAATTGTTTACTATAAATAACTTACTGAAGTGCCTTTGGATTGATAATGTAGCAAAAGATGTCAGCTTAATTTTGGCCAAATTTTATACAAGCGGATAAGAGGAATTATTTTGGTCATATTGGAAATATAAAAATATATCAAGCAAATATTGAGAAAAAATGTTTTCAACCTGGTTCCTACATACAATAAAATTAGGTCTGAAGGGGTCAAGTTAGATGTCGTAAACCAGAGAGTCATTAGTAAACGTAATGTAGTAGCGCCTGTGCTAATCTAATAAGCTATACATGGGGGTGGTAAATTTAGGGGAGCGTGTAACTTTTAAAAAGAATTTCTAAAAAATCGCCGAATTATGTAAATAAGGATGGTAACAATTTGATTGCACAGGGACGGCAAAGTCTTAATTTCTGAGCCGTATTAGTAACTTGAGACGGTCTTAAAAATTAAGAACGGCCTGTATTCATAGTCGGACGTTATACTTGAAACTTTATTATAAGTACGATCTTAAGATGGACTATGAATAGTGTAGTCTGTACGAATAGTTGCCTTAGAGAGTTGTTGAATGATAACAATCTAAAATCAATTCTATGTTGTAAATTTTAAACATCGAGACCATCACGTTAGACCCGTGTCACACAGCTGGCCCCCGCGTCCAATCAGACGTCGATAAACGGGAGGAAGCCTAATTGGCGACCATTTAAATTCGCGTGGTGAATCGAAATCGGTACTGAGAAGGGGAGGGACGACCGTCGGGGTTACAGGGGGTCTATATATACGGTGGCGTGCGTCGGACATGCACTAGGTACTAATATTACGCCCCGGTTCGACGAGACACGCGCACCCGCGTGTGTTTTTGAGTCATCGTGTTTCAATGCGATCCGTCGTGCGTTAGTGAGCGAGTGCGTGCCATACAGGTATACGCAGGCAGAATTTTTAGCCGCTCGTATACGCACGCACACGCGGATGTGCGCGACGTTCTCGCTCGTGCCCCGATACGCACATGCGTAATAGGGTTTTCTATCTTTTTTATCTCTCCGCCAGAGTGCCGCGCTGCTCCCCTCGGTCCCTGCAGCGCACCCCACCTTAACCCCATAGCAACCACGACCACCACTCGAGGACAGTGACGTAACGATTCCGTCATTACGCCTGCGAGCAAGTCGCGCAAACTCGCGTTCCTGCTAGATCGCTTACGTTTTAGTAAATTGCTAGAGAATTGCACCGCACAGAACGCCCGATTTCTTGCAATTAAATCAAAACGTAAAGCAATCCAACAGGAAAACGAGTATCGTGTGTCGCAGGCGTGACGCTACATAAATAAAGGTGCCTTTTCACGCTGACGCTCATTTTCAACGTCAAAACAGATGAAAATTGACGCTTGCTATTCGTCAACGAACTCTGTTCAAATCTAGCGAAATTTACAATTGAACATTTATATAAACATACATATTTTATAAAAGTAATTATTTCGCAGTGACGAATAACACGTTGTATGTCAAATTGCGGGCAAAATTTCTTTTACGATGTCGATTGTTGCCTTTAACCTTATTATGACGACTGTTTTCGATGAAATTTGAAATATTTCGCATACATTCATTGGACGTTATATTATAATAATATGCCATTAGTTATTAGACATATTTCAGAGAAAGTCGAAAAATACAGTCTACAGAAAAAGAAACAAATTGAGCCGAATAAAGCAGTTTCCATGCTATCAATTGTAAAAATTTCACAAGACACGTTATCGCGCACTAAACCCGCGAGTATCCCGGCGACCGATTTACGGTCCTGAGATACGTCTCCCGCTTCGTCACCCCGTCCTTCTCCCTCGTTCTTTCCCCATCGCACTTACTCCGCACCATTCTCTCCTCTCTTTCTTCCATCCGTGCTGTTCTCTCGCTTCTCTTTCCTCCGTCCGTCCGCGCCGGTCTCGCCTTGTCTCCGTCATTGTCTCCCGCTGCTTGCTCTCTTCCATCGTCTTCCTCCACAGTCTCATATACGACCGCACGTACTCACGCTCGCACGCACGCACGCACGCACGCACGCACGCACACGTGCGCAGCCAGTCGCTCTGCACCATCCACCGATGCGCGCACGATAGAGTCTGCTTTTTCCCCCACCACACACCGCGCCCCGCTTCCTCCCACGCCTGGGGGCCGGGGACCATCGCGGAGCGGCCATTCCTTCACCGAGCCTCGAGTAGCGCGCATCGTACGTCGTTCACGCGCCATCGGTCGCAGAAGGCAACGCCTTTTCTGAAAAGGAAAAAAAACAATAGACACCGTCTCGAGAGCGGAGCGCGACGTGAAAACGCTCGGGGGAAAAAAAATCGAGTGGACGACGATATCTCAGCGATATCATCGGGTGGAAGAGAGAGAGAGAGGAAGGGAGTCGACGGCCACTGTCAGCCGAGCGCGGCCGCCAGCCAACCTTCCCGCGTCGCCGGTTTTCTGTCCCCTTCGTCGAGTAAAGTAACCTGCCTGCCGGAGCAGCAGCGGCGGCGGCGACGGCGGCGGCGGTGGCAACAAACCTTTTTACGTTCTCAGCCGTGACGGCGGACTCGCGGCCTCCGGCTCCACACTTTGCGCCGCAGTCTTCTGCGCGCGATCGTTGGAGTCGAGCGCGTTGTGTCGAGCGACATTGGCCAATCGGGACTTGAACCACCATCGCGGAACCGCGCCGGAGGAGGAAGAGACAGAGAACGACGCTGTGCGGCGGTGAACTGCGCGCTCGATTCTCCTTTATCGCGTTCGTCGCGATTAATAGCGAAGTGCAAGGTGCGATTTACGTGCGTGCGCGCGCGCGCGCGCGCAGCAACGAGAAGAAGGAACGGTAGAGAAGCGGAACAGGGAGAGAGAGAGAGAGAGGGACAGCCGCTCCACCACTGGCGCATCCATGACCCTCGCAGTGACTTGACGGGATCCGTGAATGTCGCGATCGTCGACGTCGTCGCGGGCAACGCAGCTTACGCAGCTCTATTCAGACCTCACCGTCGGTCCGCGCGTGAGAGACGTGCCTCGCGTGTCCGTTTCGTAGCTTCCTCGCGTTTCGCCGTATATGTGTGTGCCGAGTATATTATTATCCCGCGGCGAACTACCGACGTTCTGAACGAACGCCAGTTGTAACGCGTATGCTCGTCGGGGAGAGTCGCTATCGCGATATACAACCAAGTGAGTTCGAAAGTGTCGAGAGTGGAGTAGGACGGACAGGGAGAGAAGCCCGCGCGCGCGCGGCTGATCGTCACGAGCGTCAAGCGAAGAACCGGCGGAGCAGAGAGGAAGAGGAAAGCGCGATTCTCGCTTGATACCCTCCTCGCTTTGAACGAACGACGGAACGGAAGAGCCGAGACCCGCTGTCATTCGCCTGGTTTAAAAGATGTTCCGAGCGTACGGCACCTCGCCGGCCGAGACTCCGAGCGCCGATCTCTATCCCTGGACAACGCCGATCTTCAATAAAGGTGCCGTTTGTCATTTCAGTCGCAGTTACTCCGCTTCGCAGCTACCTCCGTTCGCCGCTGCTTATCGCGCGCGGCGGTTGCCGCAATTTCGCGCAATTTTCGCACGCGCAACTCCGCCGCGCCTCGCCGCACGCGCGTATAGTGACGTAATCGCGGCAATCGAGCCGTTTTCGAATCGCGCGGCGCGGCCACGACCACGTGATCGTCGCGTATTTTTTTCTTTTTTTCTTGTTTTTTTTTTTCTTTTTTTCTTTTCCGCGCTGCAAATCGGCCAGTCGTGGAAAACAACGGTGAGGAGCGCGCGGTGGCCGAGCGCGACGACCGTAGACCGCAGCAGCGATGGCGACGTCGTTTTTCGAGCACGTGACGTGCGGCCCGGGTGGGGTTCGACTACGAGAGGCGCGACGGGAGGGAGGGGGGAGAGTCGCGGCACCCGGGCGGAATTGTTGTTGGAAATTGCCCCGCGGTGTAGCTCTGGCTAAAGCGGTTTCGCGTGCCGGATTTCGCGCGGAGGTGTATCGATTTCCGGTCCGCCCGCCGGGCGAACGTAAATATCGTTGGGAAGGGTTGGCTGGCGCGGCGGGGGAGATAAACGAGTTGCCGAGGATGAACGAGAAATTTCGAGGGAAAATGCGATTTTAGACGCGCGAAGGCGCGAAATCCTCTCGATATGGAGAGAGTATACGTGGCGCGCGCGGCTCGATTTAAAAATATTCCGCCGTTTCGTTCTCGGAAATGTGTGTATGGCAACCAGCTGCTACCTTCGGTCGCGATTGATTTGAAAGTTAATGGATGGAACGCGCAAGGCGAACCTTGGAAATTTGCGGTAATCGCCTTGCCTCTCGTATCCTCTCCTCGCGCGCGTAAAACGTTTTCTTTTTTTTTTTTTTTCCTTTTATTTATCTACCGTTCGGCAATCCGGAAGAATCGCACGTGACGCCAAGTATCTGTCAGCGTTAATTTCAGAACATCGTTATTTAAACTGAAATTAACCGTCGCCGTTATCGCGAAATATTGCTTAGACCCGGTTTATCGAGTTTTAAGATTAATTTTATCTTCGGTTCCATTCACACTCTCTTTGTATTTTTTTCTAATTCAAAGAACAAGTCCCTCTTAGAAAAAGTAATTCTTTGAAAAAGATACACAGTAATCATCCTATAAATAATAATTACTTGTTTCAAGTATATTTTAAACTTTCATATATCCGCAAATCTGTCATATATATATATATATATATATATATATTCTGATTTCCTGTCAATCGAGATTATTAAATTAAAACAAATTTAATTTATTTGTTATACAAAGTCGTTTCTTCGATCAATTTTAAAATATTTTTTTAAAGAAAATAAATTTTTATTCTGAAGAGGTGCACATGATAGTAAGTTTTTCTAAAATTTGTATTATCTTTAAGTATATTTTAAGATTATTCTCAAGAAAATGTATTCTTAACGATAACCGATTACTTGAAAGAAAGTAAATTGGGGGCAATCACTTTTCTTAGCAACATAATGACTGTACCGGGATTAAAGTTAATCTTACAATGATGGAACCGAGCCTTAATCAAACGTGCGAACTCGTATCTCGAGTATTCATTAGCGAATATTTGCGCTAAACGTTTCGCTAAACAGTTTTAATGGATTTCATTTGCGAGAAGATACGACAGATATTAACATTACTCTTTCGTGATTAATAGACCGTCAATCTATCATCTTGCACGTGATTTTGCTCGCGTGCCAAGTATTCGACACAGTAACAAGATTGTGAATGCGATATACCGTCTAAGACATGTTTGTTGCGCATTCTTGCAAGCCGCATCAAATAACGCGTCATTTTGCATTGCGATAACGCAACTTTTTCAGCGTTATACCATTCGCCTCAACGTCATCACACGTCGTTCTCGTCAGCGTCGCTGGGAAACGCTAATTTATGAACAAGTCACGAAGGAAAAACCGCCGCGGCAATATGGAAAAATCTCTCTTTAGCCACTTATTCATTAACATTATTTATCATATCAGAGTCAGTTATAAGCACTAGGGATATTTATTCTTTATTTACGGAGAGATCGATAAGCTCATTTATTCATGGGACTTTATTTAACCAACAAATATAACGCACTATTGAAAAGATCTATTTCAACATTTATCCTAAAATTCAATTCTTTGAAAATCTGCTACTCACGTTTATTTCCTCTATTCTATTATATATTAAATCCGCTCTCTCTACTTCTGTGTCACCCTTCTTTCGAGTTTAGTAATCCGCATCTCTATCCTTTCGTCTATTTTTCCTCCATCGGCTTCCGTTCTCTGATTTTTTTTTTTTTCTCGTTAATGCTCTTCTGTTTTTGGTCACTCGAAGCGTATCAGGATTATCGATCATTTCCGGACGACAGTCGCGAGCGCCTGCGCTCGAATCTTTTCTGCGGAGACGCGATACGTCATCGGGTGAAACATCGCTGAGGGGAGAATCCCTGTGGGATAATCGCAGCCCTTCGAAGACTTCCATCAGTCTGTGTGTGTGTGTGTGTGTGTGTGTGTCTGTGTGTGTGTCGAGTAAAGGCGGAGCTTTTAAACTTTAAAGGTACCTGCCGTTGTGGCTTACCTTCCGGTAGATCAGGTGCGTACGTCCGTCACCTGTCTTAATCGCATTCCCGGTTACGTCAGGTAGCAACGAAACTTTCAACGAAATATACCTTTTTTCATCATGCTATTTCCAAGCAAAGGATACCTTCCCAAATTAAGGAACCAATACGATGCTTATTTTAGAATTGAAGAAGCTGCAGAAATGAAATCCATGTTTTGACGTTGATTTGCAAGTACAATGTAATCTAATCCTGTGTGATAATTGTTTTCGTGACTATTTTTACCTCAAGATTGAAGTCGATACATTAAATTACTTAGTTTCGTACACTTATGTACACAAATTTCGCCTATCTTACTGTATATCGTGTCGAAAGTATGCCAAAGGTACAAAGTATCTAAAAGATTAATTGTTTTTAGCATTTTTCGACTTCACACTGTACGAAGATTGACAAGGAAAAAGGTTGAAAAATTTACGCACGCACGTTAATATTTCTCAATTGCAAACATCCGCGAATGTCAAATAGATATTATACTTCTGACATTTACTAATATTTAATATTTAATTTAAAATGTGCATTAATATTGTAAATAATTATACGTAATTTATTTGAATTTAAAATACGCGCGTGTGTTATTACCAATCGAAGTACATACTTATATATATTTTTGCAAATAATTATTATTTGAATACGTATGTTCGTGTCGTGTACAATACTTGAGGTATTGCATTGAAATGTTTTGAGATTTTTACTCCGATGTTTACGTCGAATTGACATTTTACCCAAAGGCCAATGGTTGCGCAGGATAACGGAAACTTGCGAAAGGCAGACACCTGATACGCCAGGTAGCGAGGCCGTCTCGGTGGTGCCGTCACTACACGCAGCTCGCACGTGCGTAGATACGCTCACAGATCCATGAGACGCGCGCAGAGCTAGGTTGAGTTGAGTTGGTTGGTTGGATGGTTGTGTTCGGTTATTTCGTTGCCTCACCCTGCCCCCCCTCTAGTCGCAGCGCTCCCTTTCTAGCGGTCCGCTCGTACCCCTCGGGAAAACCCACCCTCCTCGCGTACTTACACGGCGTGGAACGGAGAAGCGATGTTTCTACTGGCTCATCCTTTCCCCGCCCTTCGTCATTCTGTCATTTCTGTAGTCTAGGGGAATTCGTCTAGTAATAGGGTTAACTTGCAATAAAGTATTTATAATAATGTAGATATTATACAATTACTTGTAATATTGGACTTTTTAATATCTGGATGTGTAAATATGTATTTTTTATTTTGTTTTTCAGATAAAATGTAAAATATACTGTCTTTTAGATATAGAGAGCGCGCTTGTCTATACGTTACGTTGCGTATGAATGTTAAAGACGTTCTCCGTTTCCAGATCATTTAAGAATTATGTCTTCGACGTAAATTACAGTATCTACTTTTCTCTCCCGTTTATAAATTTCGCAGAGTCGACTAATGTAAAAGAGAGATAACTGCATTTCCCATCTATAAAAAGAGAGCAAGATAATTTTCTAATAGCGAAACGAATTTCATTCCGTTGTACTTATGCGTACCGTCGTGGAAAGTAATTACGCGCAAAATTTCCCATTAATTATAACAGAATTATTTATAATGGTCGAGACAGATAGCTCTCATCCAGTATTTAACCAGCCGTTGGCTGTAACGAGCGTTTTACGTGCACAGCGCTGCGCGGAACTTGATTAAATTTTTATACTGGTGAGCGTCTCTGCGTTCTCAAACATTGATGCTGGACATAGGGATGATATCATGAAACAAGTTCATGCCCTCTTGCATCGTTCTGCCTTAAGAGGTAACGCCACTCTAGAATTTTCAAAATAATCAAAAAATTTTTTTTTGTTTAAATGATGCCTTAGAGTCTTAAAAATAATGTACACTTGGTCTCGTAGTGCGATAAAATTTTTAAGTACTTATTTCGAAACCGAAACTGCCTTCGCTCGATTAATAAGAAAAGATTCGTGGTACTCGTGGCAGAAGGCAAAAGAGGCCAGGGTATTGTTAAAATCGGTCAGAAAAGACGCAGAGTAGGAGAATTTGGAAAGTGAAATGTATGGTGCAGGCATTGCCGACTAGAGGTATATAAAAAAAATTTATACTATTTTAGTACTTAAAACTTTAAACGCGTTTTTCTCGAAACAATGTTTTTCAAGTTGGCCGGAAACATAACTCGAACAATTTTTGAACGATTCAATTCAAATTTTAACAGTAGCTTTGTAATTAGATTTTACACAGAAGTACGTAGGAGTTTTTTGATATCTTGTCAACTTTTTTTGTTATAAACAATTTACGATGAAATTTTTTACTGAAAAATGAATTTTTTCTTCAAATAAGCATTATTTTTTCAAAATTCAATATTTTCAAAATCCCCTACGTACTTCTGTAGCCAATTATATATAGTTTACAAAAAATTTTGGTTTTTTGTTCCGGATTGAAAATTGTGGGAGAAACTTTTCCGGCCGTGAAGCCCTTTCAGCGAGAGGTGGTCTCGAGTTTCGTATTATGTAGCCGCCATTTTGTTTAAAAATGTTAATTAAAAAATTTTTTTATTTGCTTCAGCACATGTATAATAAACTCCTATAAACAGATTTTCCATTTCCTTTATTGTATCTCCGTAAAAAATTATCAAAAACATGTCTTTTTTTCGAGCTCTAGAGTGGCGTTACCCCTTAAAGTCTATACGTTTTCATTCCAAAAAATTGAATGTCGTTTTTATAACAGTCGTAACAATCGTGAGTAAAATTATCTTTTATTCTGACAACGAGAACTATTTACACGTAAATAGACGAGTCAGAAAATTCCGATCATATCAATCAGAATTCTGGTTATCCCAACTTGAATTATAATATGATAGATTCAACCAGAAAATTTTGATTTGTCGATTTTTAATCAGAGAATTTCGATCAATGTAACCGCAGACTATTTTGCCAGTATAGAAAATTTTGTAGAATTTTCAATGTGAGGTTATACGTAAATCTCTTTAGGTGATATTTTATCGTATTATTTTATCTATATTTCATCTAATTAAAATGTATTAATAATTAGTATGTTTGTAGAAGGCAAACGTGTTTCATAGTTGCGACGTTACATAAATTTTATTGATCCGATTTAAAGGAGTAAACATAAACCTAGGGTGTTATCATTAAACATAAAATGCTGACGTGTTTTAAATTTAGTATTAGAAAGCATATAGAGTAACCTCAGCTCCGTCATTAAATAATATTCCATTTCACGCGGCACGGTTGAAAGCGAAGCCCTGCTATTTCCAGCAAGCAAGCCTCTCGGTGAGAGAGCAGGTGCTCGTTTAATTTTGAAAAGGTAATCTCCAACCACTTTCCCTTCTTTCCCTCCCTGTGTTTCGTATTTTTCACCCTTCGCTCTCGT
>NW_017278779.1:125559-143667 GCF_001594065.2 Cyphomyrmex costatus | reverse complement strand
CACGCACACGCGTCCCCCCCAATGTATATATGTTGGAGCCCATCGAGAGTGCGCGCGAGCGAGACGGAAAAAAGTAAACGTATGGATCACACGCATGCACGCACGCGCCTGTAAACACGAATTCGCTGAACAGAGTTAGAACGAAGAGGCTATGTCGCGCCAACAGCCCCCGGTAATCGATAGTGTCCTGGCATCGTTTGTCTACGTCCACTGCTACCGGGGTTGCTTGACAGACAGAAATGGGACGTGTTTCTCTTTCGCCGGACGCGACGCGAAGGGTATCTCGTGGACAATTGAAAATGTCATTGCTATTGCCGCGTGTATTCCTACCTGCGACGAATTGGAGCATAAAGAGGACGGAGTCGTCGACGTGTGAAAACATCGCGGCGCGTTTTTTTACGGATTATGGATATATTCGAATTAGCGGGATATTCAACCCGTTATATACAGCAGTACTATTAGGTCTATATTTAGATCTCCAGAAGATCCTATTTCAATTTATATGATATCTGATAATTAGTATATATTCACACATAATATGAATTTTGAAATAAAATGTTCCACATTGCAATATTAGTCAAAATTGACAAATCTCTCTCTTTCTCATATTTTAACAATAGTCTTTTGTAGATTAATATCTTTCGATGGTAGATTTTTTATGACGTTGACATCCATCTGTATATAATTAATTAAATCATGTCACTTTAAATGTGTCTACGTAAAAATAAAAAACATATTGTACATGAATTAGAGATATTATCTTTTTAATATTACACAGAGTTTTTACACATTATTTGAATGCAAATATGTTTTGATACGGTTATTAGAATCAGCGGTTTCGCGACATCGTTTAATATTTATCACTTTTATCAGCGAGTATATTTTTTCATAGCGACACTGACAAATCTTGTTTGTTCATTCGCTTGTCACGAATGAGATCGCGAAGAGATTTTCAGACAAAAATTATAGTCTGTGTTATTTTATCGAGCACTTTGATTGAAAGAGATTTTCTTCCATTATTCTTAAAAAAGTATTTGATAAGGGTGAGGATGTAAAATGACGCGTCATTAATCGCATGCAGATTAGTACGAGGATACGACGACGTGCGTTGCCGATGCACTCTCGCGGCGAGCAGGAAATCGGCAAAAGTGCGGAAGATAAACCGGTACATATATATTTTACGCGGGCTTTTGACGTGCGGGAAGAACAGAGGCGCGCAAAAACTACGCGACCTACATCCATCACTGTACGGTAATTAGCGTCGTTACGGATCAGCTTTCAGAACCGATCGTTTACGCTCCTCGTAATCGCGCGATCGTTCGGTACTATTCCTCTATTCTATACCAACCTCTCGTTCAGATATATTTAGTTAAAACTCCTCGAATTTTTGCGATTTTTCGACGATTTTTTCGTTCAATTTCTATATTGATTGGCGTATCTCGATACCAAATTTAAAAAAATTAAAAAACAATCTTTATTATACTATTGATCAGTTATTCCAACTTTGGGTAAACTATGGTCGAATTTCATAGTCGATTTGTATATTTAAGGCTATCTTAAGAATTTGTCTATATAATTAAATTTTGTCCATATAATGTCCAGCTAAACATATCAGTCAAATAATCAGCTAAAAATACCTAAGAGAATTCATACTGTAGATCAATGTTGAATCCTAGCAAAGTACCGATTCTGTATTAAAAAAAAATGAGTTTCTATTTCAGTACACTGAACCAATATTTAAAAAACCACTTCCGATACACTAGGAAAAAAAAATTAGTGTCTTCAGCAAAACTGTTTAGTTGAGGCATTTTTCAATAATAAATTTCTCTATACTTTGTAAATAACAAAAATATTTATTCTAATTAAATAATTTAGTTCTAATAACATTACACACAGTTTTGTCTGGTACATTTTAAATAAAAAGTTTTTGTTCGGCATATTTTAACCAAATTTAGCAAAATTTTAATTTATAGAACAAAACATTTTCCCTAGTGTTTGTACTGAAATTACCCAAAACCAGTGTGCCAATATTGAAATAGTACACGCCAGTATAATTTTACAGTATTGTGTCTGTATTTAGTAACTATTACAGCAACTCCTAACTAGTACTATTGTAAATAGTACTATTATATAAGGGATAATAGCGCAATATGTTAAGACTTATAATAATAGTGCTATAATTCTTAGTCCATTGCTATCATTCCAATATTCCTTCGGCACCTATATTGACATGTAAAAATTGATACTGGACCCAGTACTTTGCCGGTAGTCAATTCCTACTAGAATAACTAATATCAGTCAATATTATTCAAAATTTTAACCATATATTAGCTCATGAAGCCAATTGCAAATACAAAACGACATATAATTTGGCTTATAATGGTTTGTAATTATATACAGCAAAATGATTATATTCTTCTGCAGTTTTCGGTCAATAACTTTTAAATAATTAAGTTCTAAAATTGTGCACGAATATTTATTATTGTTTTATTAGTATATATGTATGTAAAATTTTATTTAATTATTTATATTATTTTCTCATCAAATCATAATTTTACATAAGAATTAAGAGCAAAAAAACTTTTAAATTAATAATAAATGTAAAATTATGCTTAAATTTTACATAGATACTTGGACGTAATAATAGAATAATTTGCAAAATTTTTGTTAATTTCCTAATATTTTAAAAACAAGGGAGTATTAAACATCCTTAACTACAGTTGTAAGATGTCAAAGCGCTCTATTAGCATTTTAACACATTATTTAAGAATCTTAAGATAGTCTTGAAATAAGAACGAACTATGAATATCGCTTATGATGCGTGTGTAAAGTTAGCACCCCAACATTGAAATTCCATAGTTCTGATTAGAGTTCCCGTTTCGTTTCGAAAAGAGGAAGAGTTCCCTGTAGGTTAGAATCTGCATTATATGATCTAATGGATAAATACGAAAGAGTAAAAGAGTAAGAGCGTAAGAAAATAAGAGATTAATATTGAGTACATAGCTAAAGGTGGAACGACCCAATCTATGATACACTAGTAAAAAATGTTCTGTTTTGTGAATTAAAATTTTTCTGTAATAACAAAAATTTGGTTCAACTGTCTCGAAAAAATTAAATGTAGGTACCGAATAAAATTGTAATTTTGTGACAACTAAATTATTTATTAGTTGGTATAAACAAATATTTTTGTTATTCACAAAGCAGAGAAGTTATTTTGCAAATACAACTAAATTTTTTATTATTAAAGAAAATATTTGATTGCTATTAAAAGAGACTTCAATTAATTAAACAGCCTTTTGCTGAAAGCATTAAATTTGTTTTCTAGTGTAGAGGGTAGGTAATTTTATCATGAAGCGCACAGAAACATGTAGTGTGCGCACGACTTTCGAACATCATGTGTGCGAACGTTTCAATTCTGTCACATTTTCTCAAATAAATGCATGTAGAAGTAACACAGAGAAAGAGACAATCGTTGTGAAACGTTGAATGAAATAGTATCACATTGCGATTTACCAAGTTATTTTTGTATTGTGATAATTATTAAATTATATCTGTAATAATCTCGGTAATAATATAATATGTAATAATTTAATTGCCAACGAATGATACTTACATTTCTTTCTGGGCATTAATAATTTAATTAAATTAGTAGATAGTGGAATTATACGGAATTTTACGCCCAGACTCAGCTCGGAAGGGAGAAATCAATGGACACGATACACGCAAACGTTAAATGAGAGCTGCGGATTTCTATACAATGTTACTCTCGCGTATCACGGGAAATGACAGTTCTAGGTCGCGTCGCATTTAACGACACGGCGTAGTAGCACCGTTTTCGTGAAAATTATAACCTGCCTGGGAAATGACACTTTTAGCGGATAATTCTCTGGAACACCAAACATGTCATTTGTTGCCCGGCACAGCTCTTTCTTTTTTTTTACACGGTAACACAATCGCGTGCGCGCTTTGTGCACGCGAATAATGAGGCAAATTGTAACTTTGGCATTTTGTTTCGTTAAATTATTGTTTTGTACGTTCGCCGTGTTAGCCTTTTCTGCAATTAGTCAAATGTTGAAAAACAGGATGCGATTTAAAAGGCGTCATAAAAACCGTGATTTCCACGTACGATTGTTTAGCTCATTGATGCACCCCTTACATCCGATTTATCTGTGACTCGCGATTCGAAGACGCACGTCGATTCACCGTCAAATGATTAGCGTTACTTTTTCAAGTCTGCGTTTGCGTTTGCCGTGCTAGACCGACATAGATCGATTGACGTCAACAAGCTACGCTCTGTGATGACATAATGGCTACATCACGAGGTAGTATTCTCTGCGTTGGTATGACGTACGATTTATTCTCGCTGACCTATTTTTGCCTGTTTTCTTCCATTATTATATCTGTAAATGTTAGTAATTTTTGAAAAAATTTAGTCAAGTTTCGCGAATATAAAATTAAATTAAATGATTCTCTAAATAGATGAAGGCACAAATAGCATCATATTATTATTATATATTCAAACTTTATGATTAATTAAAAGTTGCGCGATATAATTACGACACGATTTTATCAAGATGAATTTAATTAATATAATTTTTTTTAATAGATGCAAATATAGAAATTTTATTATTATTCAAACTTTATTATAATATAAGATAATTACAAAGTTTTGTCATACAATTCGGATCATGGAAAGAATTTTATATCAAGTTTTATTATATGTAGTATTACAGTTTTTTTTTTTATTAAAGTTGTTTAATATGTTTTAATATTTTCGAAAGTATGTGCGGATGACGATATATTTATGACAAATATCTAATAATGTTCGTACCGATTATATTATTATCAATAATCTTCCTACTATATAAATATATATCTTTTAATATTTTCATTTAATTTTAAAACTTTATGAAATTGTGATATGTGGATCGTTAACAATTTTTATGATGACACACAGCAGTAATACCTCTATATTAAGGCTTCTTCCTAGAATAACTGTTGCTGTTTTGGACTTTTCTGTTATTGATCCAAGTTTCAAACTAATAAAATTCCAAACTCTAACAGCTATCAACCTCACGGAGAAGAAGTTTTCTTCTTAGAAACATTGATCGGCATCTAAAGAAATACGGTCGGCGTCTTCGAAGAAAGATTGACATTATCACGGAACTTTGATAAAATATCGATTGCAGTTTTTGTTAATGACGCTAAGCCAGTATCGTAAAAGCGTGATAAAGCATGATAGTCGTTAGTTACTCATATGTTTCATGTATACCGCGTATGTGGGCGTGCTTGCGAACGGTTGTTACACGCATCGTAACGCGTGTACGTAAAACATTTGTCCCGCGTGGAAAGAAAACGCAGAAAGCCTTTTCCGCCGATTAACCGGACAAAGAAAGGCTTTACGGCTTTCATAATTCGCGGAAAACAACGTATCCCTCTTACCGCTGCCGTGCAATTTCACCGTCGCGCTCTATAAAGGCACGTTAACGGCATTTTCATGCAGCACGTTAAGAAAACTGTGATATTGTTCACGCTAAAAGTACACTCACTCAACGGTGGTCAAAACAACATTATTAAATCGTAATTTGTGTTTTCAAGAAAAATTTCAAAATTAAAAAATTAAGCTGTTTTGCCACAGTTTTATACAAAGAGATGACTTATATTATTGATTAAATGATCTGCTTGATTCGGTAGAAAATACGATTTTTCATTAACAAAGTATACATTTGAGTGATTTTTCTGCCTTCGACAATATTTGGCTGATAATAGAATTATGATTAATTTAATGCTCTTACAATATAATGTCAAGAGACATTTTACATAGCTTTTATCGATGGTCGAATGGTTGAATAATGGAACTCAAAATGCCTATTATCACAATATTACACGAATATGATGCTTTATCCGACTGATGCAACAGATAAATACAATGAATACAGTTAATTAAAAATAATTGTATCGATTGGCATGATTCGTAGTTAGAGACTATATATTAATATTCTACCTACATAAATATTAATGTACGAGAAAGATAACACAATGATGATCTAAACGGTCTGAAAATTACGTCTAGATAATACTATAGAGTCAAAGTTGTCTCGTACAATTCGTCGGCAATTTCTATTCGATTGCACCCAAAACCGATATCTTTCCTCTTCTTTCCTCTTCTTTCCGCCTCGTCGACGTATCACCGTCACGAATTTTCTCCCGTTTCCTTTCTAATTGCGTGCCCGCAATATCGCTTTTCGCACGAGCGCAGGAAGAGAAGTGCACGAAGGGAGGAAGGAAGGAAGGAAGGAAGGAAGGAAGGTCGGCAAGGGGGAAAGAGGGGACAGCAAAGGGACGGAAGGCTGGAGGAAGAGTTATCACGGCCGGGCTGTGAGCAAGAGAGCAGGTAGGGGATACGCATGTCAACTAGAGGGCATTCAACTATCGATCGCATAGTTTCCGCCACCCTTGAGGAGAGAGAGAGAGAGAAAGAGATATTCTTCTGTCCTTTACACCCCCCTCGTACCTTCTCGCCCTTCCAGTCCCGTTCTCCTTTCGCGCTCGCCTCTTCTCGCGCTCGTTCTTCGAGACTGTCTCTATCGACTTTCCTCCTCTTCCTCTCCCGCTTTCGTGGATGAATCTAATGTGCATTGCGCGGTTCTTCCTTCGAGGCCCTTTTCTCATCCCTTTTATCGATGGCCGTTAATTCGACCTCTATCCACTTCTTGCCTATATCGGCGGGTTCGGATTTCAAAACGCGAAAAGATGAACTCTATCGTGTTGAATTTATAATGTCAAATTTTATACTCAGTTATTTTTAATTATTTCTATAAATTGTCACAGCTTCTACTGAGTGTGTTGTTAATTTAACTAAAACAATAGAGTTAAATAATTTAACAAGAAATGTATTAAATTTGACTCTTACAAATTTAATTTATTATTCACTACAGGCATACGTTAATATATGGATGTTTACTTTGAAACTAAGCAACTCAACTAACTATTTATTATAAACTAACTAACTAACTAACTATTTAAATGGATTGATTTACAATAAATTTTGATGCACATGGAAGTTAAAAATAGCAAAATGTCATCCAATTCAAAGAATTGGGTTACCATTGTTCTTTTGATATCAGTTGTTAGATATTAAAAAAAGCAGTAGTAATCCAATCCCTTCAGTTAAATAACATTTTATTATATTACTTTTATCTGTATCGAAATGTAAATCAATTTATTTCTGTGGTTCAATTTCAAAGTAAAAATTGTTTTAACGTTTAGTGAAGACAAATACTACATTTTTATAAATATTTGTTTGAATATTTTTAAGTAAGTATTTACTAAATATGAACATATATTTTTTAATACAAAAATCCTTAATTTAATTTAATTATTTCTTTATCAAGTAAATATAAATATTTACTGTGTAAGTAAATTAGTACTATTCAAAGAAATATGTATTAAATTTTATTAATTTTTTTTTCAGTGTATGCATTAGTGAGTAATAAACTAAATTTAAATCAAATTTAATACATTTTTAATTGTTATTGGATCGCTAAATTTCAAACCGAATAAGACAATGCCACAGCGGTCTAAGCTGGATCACGGGTGCTTCTAAGTAATTGCGTGTGAATTTATATACTACGTATCGATCTTAATAATGTTGAATAACCTATTAAAAACTGTAAACAATTAATTTTTGATTACGAAAAAATTTCGGCAAGCAATCGAAGAATTACATACGTAGTATATAAATTCACACGCAATTATTTAGAAGCACCTGTGATTCAGACCGTTGTGGCACATTGTCTCATTCGGTTTAATAAATTTTCTTTTAAGTTAATGGAGTGAATAGAATTGGAGACATTAAGAATTTTTAACAGTATATCATAAAATATCAAAAATTCAGTAAAATGATACTATATGTATATTACATAATAATAGATTTGTACAAAAAGATTCGTAACGTAGATGCAATGATTTCGGTGCAAACTGCATATATATTCTCGTGTATAAACAGCTGCGGCATCGAAAGAAAGAAGCAAATTCATCGACGTTACCGTCTCGCGTTTTGCATCATACATACTCACTTTTTAGACGCCTTCGCTTGTGCGTTTCTATCATAGCGAACGCTATGACGGAGATAGAGCGAGGAGAGAATGAAGCGGCCACGCTCGTGGTCGCAATGAAACTCCATTGAAGAATCTGCATATGTATTCGTATCGTCTATTCGTATACGACGCCGGAAGTTTCTCGCGCGTTTGACGCAAGTGCGCCGGGAAACGAGACGCAACGGCGCGGCGGCGGACGCGAGGCGTATCTCGCCGCTCCCGTACGCGAGTGTGACGTTGAATCGCGGTCGCTCTTTCGTTTCAACGTCGCGAAATATAAACGAGATGATGTCGACGATTCGCGTTCGAGTACCGTCGCGTCGCGTCGGTTCGTTCGTTAACTGGTTATACGCAGTTGTCCAGGGGAGCATTCGCACGTCCCGTATTTACGGAATCGCGGAAGTGCCGCGTACTTTTCCGCACGAGTCGTGAAGCACTGCAATAGCGTTACGCCGTTGCGGTCCCGCTCGACAAAAGCCCCTCTATATTTTACGCGGCTCGACTGGCGCTGCAATGACGGGTAAAATGACGTACGACTTGAGCGAGCGCGGTAATTAAGAGGTTGGCAATCTAAATATAGATTTTATTATCTTGCGGTTAATGTCTGCATAAGGCATGCGTATCAATTTGAACTATATGCGACTTCCGATGCGCTCCAAACATGGGCATCTCTATAAAGTGATATAAAAATTTATGGCAGAAAGTAGAGTTTTACTGCACAGGAAAAACGATTTTACCTCAAGTATCTAAAAACTTAGTTACACACAGCTGATCTAAAAATAATTTTGTCAAGCCATCCAAATAATTACGTTAGAATCTCAAGCGTGATAAGCAATGCTGTAAAAAGTTTTGACAAAGTTCTAACAAGTTTGAGCATCCTACATAATTATTTTGATAATCCAAACAAAATTACTTTTAGATCCGTATTTATCTAAATTTTTTAATATACTTGACACGAAAAAAACGATTTTACCAAAATATATACAAATTTAGCAAGATCTAAAAATAATTTTTTGTTTGGAGACAAATCAAAATAATTATAGATATATGTTTAGAGAACGTTTTAATTGTTAGAATACCAAAATTTTTTGCGGAATTGCTTGAGATTTCAACATAATTATTTGGATGGTGCAACAAAATAATTATTTTCAGATAAGTATCTATAGCTAAATTAGATACTTTACACGGCGGTTTTGCTGAAAAATTTACCTAGATACAATTTTGTTTGAACTATATCACGGTAATTACGTACGGGATATTGAAACTATAGTTGCTAGAATATTAAAACTTCAGTATTATCGTCAAGAATTAAGCGTTTTACGTAATTATTTTGATGGTTGAACAGAATTATTTTCATCTACAGCTCTTTAAGCACAACCGTTCTTATCAAAACAATTATTTTCTTTTTACTCCATAAATTGCGAAATTGCCTTAAGTACAATTTATATCGAACACGTAAAAGATCGTGCGGCCGTTGCGTTATGTTTTGATTAGTAGCTGAAAACGCTGCGTTACGCGCCAATAAAAGAGTCACTTCCGTAAGTAATACGAGGACAAAACGCGACAAGTCATACTTGCAACCACGTTAAATCCCGCACGATCGAGCGCAATCATGAGCAACCGTAATAACACGCTTAATGACGGTGGAAGGGCTGAGAGGAGGAAACGTGGCAGGGAGAGAGGACCGCGCGTTCTCGGTGGGGTGAATTTTAAAGCAACCTTGGAGAGAGTGTGTCGAGTCACACTGTGTATATGTATACGTCGACGTTGTCGGGCGACAAAGAGGGTACCGTGGAGAAAAAAAAATGGGGGGGGGGGGTCGTGCAGAGACATAGGGGGGCCACTACTACGTATGCGGGCCAGCTGATCGACACGGCGCACGTGTAACGGCCCACACGTCCGCTCGTCGATCCGCGTCTGCGGATGCATTTCGTTAATGAGTGTTGTATTTAAATTGAGCCGCGTGCCCCCCTCCCGCGTGTGCGTTCCCTCTCGGGGGGCACCCGCATCCCTCGCGCTGACTATATATGATCTACAAATCGGCAAGCGACGACAACTGGTATACATGCATGTATATCGGTGTATAGCCACGTGGCAGTTTTGTCTTTCACTTTCTCGCCCCCCCCCCCTCCCCTCGCACCTGTGGCGGCTTACTCAGCCGAATGGCTTGTACGTACAAGCGATAATATTGATTGAAGTTATTTGAGGTAAAACTTTTTTATGTGCGGTCGCTTTGTAGTAATGTAAACTTTAACGCGCGTTATTAACTTTAAGTTGCGTAACTTGTTATATACTTAAATGCGCCGAACATATTTAGTAGAAATTCCGTGAACTAATTGTGCTAGGTAATAGTTAAAGGAATATAACGTTTGTGTTTAAACGTGAAAATAGAGAATGATTTAACTCGCGCTTTATCGGGAAGAAGTAAATTGGTATATTGCGTTTTAAAAGAGAGAAGAGAAAAAACATTACTCTAAAAGCTTTTGTAGATATATTATCAGCAAGGATAATAAAAGAATTAGTAGTCTTCATTGTCGAAAAAGAATTTGAAGAAATACACAGTTCGAATAAGTTTGCATGTCATGGTAATTCACGGTAATAATGGAATTTACTGGTGAAAAAAGATCGTATTTGTATTCTGGACCATGACGTGGTCATCGTGTGCGTTGTGTAATGCAACGTTTGCCATCCCACGTACAATTTTATTGCGTTATTCTCGTATGCAAACGTGTCATCCGCAGAGAAGCTAATTGCCTTCTGTGAAACATCGTGCTTGCGCAGATCACGCGAAAATAGCGTTTGCGAATGTCGTCCTTTTACGAATCTCGTTGCCACGATTGCCTGAAATACTAGCAGCCAATTTTGTGAGCTTTATAAATTTCTATTTGATTGTTTGCATCACTCCGCGTGTCCGAACCAGTTCCTATATCAATTTCAATTGAATCTACACATGTATGTATATTTAAAAAAAATAATAATAACATTTTTGTGAATCCCCCTATATATCTTTTGACCTTTTCATTTGGTACAAAATGTCAGGAGTGCATATCACATTACATTGTAACTCGATTTACGTCAAAAATCACTTTTCCGCCACTCTTTGGACTCCATTAAAATTACAGTTTAGTTCCATTTAATTGTTTTGAAAAGGAGACGCGTCTCGTCTTTTGTAAAGTTGCAACCGCGCGATATACAGAAATAGCTTCCCCCTTCGGCACACTTCGGTATGTAAATGTTCATCAGGGATCGCAACCCCAGCCAAAGTTCCGACGAAAAGGTCGGCGCACAGGTGGAGGCCTTTTATGGTGGTTCGAGTCGTGGTCCCGTTCATTTGTATGTACTGTGAGTACGCGGATTCTATCCTTTTCTCCTCCTCCTTTCTCTTTCTCTCCGTCGTTGGGTAAAACGTGGGAAGGTCCATTGTGAGATAATTCTACACACTAACGGTTAGAAGCGCGTGCTGCATGTACGGCCCGGCTTCCGTTTGACCGAGTTCATCCCGAAGCGCAATCGTTCGGACAATGCAAGTAATCAAGCAGGAAATTAAATTACACGAAATCTCGCGCGCGCGCGCACGCGCATATGTCACGACCGTGATATTGTTTTCGTCAAGGTGAGAGAGACGGGGAAGACCGGGAGTGGTCGTTCGTATCTCTAATAGCATATCCGTCGACGGCTGGCTGACTACCGTTGCCTCTACTGTTTCTGGTCGTTACGTGAAAGCACGGTTACGTGCCTCTCATAATACTGTCGCTTGTTGAGTAAGACGAACGATATTGTTGTTAGATCGTGATGTGATACGTGATTCCGGTGAACCCACGATTCTCCACCGTTGCGTCGTCAATAAAGCGCGCTACTTATTTCGTTGTCTAATAATATTGTAAATCGACATCAAGTGACTATCTTTTCGTCTTAATATAGACACTTGCAATCTGATTAGCCGATTATAAATGACGTACATACATTTCGATCAGCATGATAATGAATTGTCAAAGTTCAATAGAAGAAGAAATTTCGATTGATATGTAGAATGATGTTGCAACTTGCTTTCTTGCCAGTCACAGTTACAATCGGATGTGTGCGAAGGAAGGAAACGACAACGCATTGACGGATCCAGTTTGTCACGAGGAGGCCATTGACGCGTTACGAAATATTTTTTTAAGATTAAATATGAAAAGAGATGGAATATTAAAAATTATTATTTAAATTACCACATTGAAAGAGTATTAAATAAACGATTTTCAGTATGAGACTGTGGGAGGAGTCGACATAAGTCAGGTTCAAAAATTTTTTTTAATATATAAAAATCTATACTATTGTATGACTCCCATAGCCTTATTACTGATAAAGAGAATCGTCAGTTTATTGAATTAATGGGAGTATCGTGAATTTGAAAAAGTATTTAAATGTATAAAAGCGTTTTTTTTAATATTATATATTAACATAAAAGAAAAATTATATAATAGAATCTACGTTTTCTGTATCTAGAAGTATCTAAAATTAAAAAATATTTGTAGAATATTTAAATTGTGTTTAAACGATTCGGAGATATTAAAAGTATATTTTAACATTTTACTATAAATATTGAAAGAAAAGGAGAGGGCATGGCTCCCCCCGTGGATCCACCAGTGCGACAAATGAGATCGATGAACGTGTCCTAGACGTGCTTCGAATTCGGTGAAACTGCATATCAAGTCGTGTGTATAATACGCTATTTGAGAAAGAAAGAAAGGAACGATGAAAGAAAATTGTCGAGTATTGTTTTAATGCGATGGTAACTTCACAGATGACTAAATCGATACTACGGTAAACCGATAATAGAGCAACAACGATGGCGGACGGTTTAAGAATAATATTTCCGATTCGTCGTCGGGCTAATTTCGCGCGGCATGACATTCCGCGCGCGCGTGCCCGCATGTATTTACGTGTACGCGTTCAACGATATAAAGCGGCAAGTGAGTCGTTTATATCCTTACGGTCAAACCGGTGGAATGACTTTCTACGTGAACCCGCGTCCCCCGGGGAGACTGTCGAGTATAATGAAATTGTAATTTCCGAGAAGAGACATTACAACTCCAATAATCGATCGCCGTCAGCGTGACGTAACGCGAGGTAACACCGAGCGATATGAAGTAACGATGTTGGTAATGCAACGTAATTTTCAAAACGGTGGCTCATCAATCGACGCTGCGTCGGAGTTACGCTTATAGATGCAATAACTTACCGCTTGCAGCAAATCGGCTAGAAATACATATACCATTCGTTAGAGATTACGTGTCTCCCGAATTATTATACGTTGTAACGTAATAAGTATCTCGTTAGTAACGTTAGCGTTAATCGGCTTTAAGGCCACATTACACGAGAACAAATTTTTATCGCAACTGTAAAGCCGTAAGCAAATCGACAGGCGATCTTACGTTTTAGAATAGTTGATCATAATTGCAGGTAGATACACTGAGAAAGCTATTTAGTTGAATCAATTAATTTTTTATTTGAATGTGGCCAAAAGAAAAATCCTTGGTTGAGTTAATGAAATAATTTAAACAAATCATTGGTTATTGTAACATTTTACTTGCCGATAAAACATTGACATCTAATAAACGAGTAAAATGTTACAAACGATTTGCATGCCCATATATCCGAACAAAGAAATTAGTTGATTCAATCAAATGGGATTCTCAGTGCATAGCAAAATGTTTAGATACTCCAGAATCGTTTCTTTCCGTGTCAGTTATTTCAATCTTCTGTTATACATTACTGAATATAAATGCTTGATACATAATTAATCATTAAGCAGGTGAAGATATAAGCTGTATCATTGCCGAAACATCTCCTCCACTTGTTTATCTTCCCCGATTCGGTCGAGGCCGAATGCAACGCGCCCACCGCCTTATTCGCCGCACTGCTGCTGGCCTCTGTGCGTGCCTTGCGTTTCTTCGTACGTGTGCGTACGCACGCATGTTGCATCGCGTCGCACATACGCGACGAGCGTGTCCGCCTCTCGCGCGTTTCGTCTCGCGAAGGACGGGAATAGAATCGAAACCGGCTGCAACCGACATAGACGCGCACGGTTCTCGTTCGATGACTTTTACTCTTCCTTTTCTTCTCTCTCTCTAGCTTTTTTCTTCGTGTTTCTCTAAGTAGCGTCCACGTTTTCGTAACGGTGAAGCGTTCGAGGCAGCCGAAGTGGACGAGAGCCATCCTGTAAAGCAGCGACTCGAGACACGCCGATTCTCGGCGTCAAACGGGATCCGCCTCGCCGCTTTCTCTCCCTATTGTCGATTGTGTAATAGCGATGGGATAAATTGTCCTTAAGAACCGCGCTGGAGGCACGAGAATTACCACGATATCCAAGTGAAACGCTTCTTAATTTATCGTATAAACGAAATCGACTCTTCGTTGGATTTATTTCGTCGTTCCTAATTGCAATTGTTAGATCTCATTATCGTAATTGAATTGTCGACAGCTGTTTGAGTGATTTCAATGTTAGTATTTTTCTCTATTCGCGAAATAAGAGCCTGTGTCTTTCGTATACATGTGACTTTTAAACCCGGTTTTTCAAGTCGGGGATCTAAAGTGCTTAAATAATTTTTCATTAACATGTGGTTTGCTTAACTTAACCTGATGATAATGTAAAAATTGTATTTTTTGTTACAGTTATCAAATTGATGTTTTTATAGTAACTGTAAAAGTTACTCTCTATTGCAAAATCATCAGTTTAGTGATTGACCGTAACTAGAAAAATACAATTTTTACACTATCATCAGACTAAGTCATTAACCACAAGTTGACCAGAAAATGAAAAACCATAGGCCTTATATAACAATTTGTCCGATCGCGAAGTTTTAGCAGACTCGACTCTCTGAATCGCTAAAATATCAGAAATTGCGGATTAGAGAGCTGCAAACCAACCGTACATCCTCTTGCAGCTACTCTCAATAAGGTTCGCATCGATTACTAATCACTAGTATTATATTGTATTTTATTTGCTTCTGCGTGCCGATTATATACGGTATAATCGCCTAGCACATCACGTTTACCACATCAGCGTATTGCTATTAATTGCCGATCATTCGGTGCCTTCTACAGCTAATACGCGACTGAAATAGCAGTCTTTGGAGGTATAGCGCCATGATGAGGCTCTTGTGTATACATTAGGCCGGGGATTGCGATTACTGACGCAACGTGTTATTTTCGTGAAATCTTTCATATGGAGAAACATACGCACCGGTCGTATGCGCCTGTATGGATGCTTTTAAGATTCCAAGCACGAGAGACGAAGAGGACTTCTCTCTACGCGAAACGGGTGTTCGCGGAAGAGCGGTCTGTTAGTCTCAGAGTATACCAAGACGACCCGTGTCGCTCCGATTTTCCATCCGCGAATCGATGATGCACTCCGTTGACATTTCTCTCGGTTAGACGTTAAGCGCGCGTGCCTTTCGCACGTCTTCATTCTCGCAGCGAATTATCGCGCTGCATTTGCTCCCACCTGCATAATTCATCACGGTGCAAACTCGACGCGGAAATTACAATGACACGCGATTTGACAGTACAATTGACGCGGCGCGGCGGCGGGACGAAAAGCTGGCTTCGCATAAAAGCACTGCGAACTTATAGTTCCCGACAGTGTGAGTCACGTATATTCGCGCGTTAACGTTTGATTGAATCGGAAAGATATTGAGATTATTGTCCTTGTTATAATTTCTATTAGAAGAACGTTATACTAATCTTGCGCACGTATAATCTCATATGTTCACAGCTCATGTAGAAACGTTGCGTTTTACTAAACGAATTTTTTAGCTCGTCTGAAATCCATTTCGGCGGTGTTATCTTTTATCTTGTTATTTTCTGGCGAAGAACGTGATGTGAACTTGACCGCGATAAGATTAGCACATTTCGATAACGTTCTCTCGAGCAACATCCGTTTTATCCGTAAAGTCTTGTTAAAAGTCACGATATATAGGTTCGGCGAACAAGTATTGTAAGAGAGATGAAAACATACTTACGTACCCTACGCCATCGTGACTTTACGTAAGTCGTCTTCGCAATAATAGCCGGATTACGTAAGGTGGCAGGGAGGGCGGACCGCATGTGTGATGACAATAATAGCGACTTTTTCGCAAAACTAACCGATGGCGCGTGATGTCGGACTTGAAAGACTGTTCCCTCGTTCAGAGGTTAACAATCTTAAATCATGTAACTCTACCGCATGATCGTTGCCGTACGCAAATCGCTGAGAGCGATAACGATTGCCACTTACAATGCAGCTGCAGCAGCAGTTCCACTCCTCATGTTCTTCGCTTCTTGTCACTTCACGTCGCTTACTCAACTTTTACTCCTTTCTCTCCTTTCTTTTTTCCGCGTTAACGAGAAATTTTCTCGTTTCCTCACGCTCACGCTTTTTTAATTACTTTTTTACTTTTTAATCTTTTCTTCTCGAATGGTATACCTATATAAATCGTAATCTCCACTAATTCTTATCTTTTTATGACGATGACGTTATTATGTTTTAATTACATACGTTTATGCTACCTGTTTTTGTTTTTGCTTATTATTTTATAGTTATTGCGTTGCAGATTATCTTCTGCTTTTAGAAATTGTTTTTCCAAAGCGTAATAAAAAATAAGTCTTCTTTCCTTCTTTATCCCTCTTCTCTTTCGCACGTCTGTCTTTACCGATTCGAGTTCCCGAGGACTTCGACGTTGCCGTTGTTACTATTTTTAGTCGCTCAGTCTCATCTTTTCTTTCCACGTACCTTTCCGGCCAAGTTCCTACGCCGTTTCCTTTCTTAGTCACGCTTACTCGGCGAGTACGTTTTCGCCGATTCAGCCGAATCGTATACACGCTTTTGGACAGTAGAGGATGTTGATCGGAATAACAGATATATAACAGTGTGGTCAACTATGTAAAAGATTAAATCTACATTTATAATGTTAAACTCCACTCTCGACTAGTGGGATTATACGAATATCGAGATGTCTACTTTATGTGGTGGTATATCACCATGTTTGCTATTATGACATCGTATGTCGAGTCATTATGACTACCATGACATTGACCAGTACTGCACATCGACATAACAACTTCTCTACATGGAAAGAACGATTTTGCTAAAGTATCTAAAAATTTTGCAGATCTGAAAATGATTTTGTTGAATCATCAAAATAATTATGTAGGATATTCAAACTGGTTGCTAGAATGTTAAAACTTTTTGCAGCATTGCTCGTCATGGTTGAGATTCTTACATAATTTCTTTTTCTTTGTTTTGAATGTCCTACAACATTATTTTCAGATCTGTATTTAGTTACATTTTTAGATATTTCCGTGTAAGAAGAAATGATATTTGAAGAAAAGTTCCTTTATGGAAATTTAGACTTTTGTAGATATTTACATATATGTATATACATATCTTTTCTCGCGATAATGAAATAATGGGTAAAAGATACAGATTTCAGACCAAGTAAGTTTTAAGATTAGAATGAATATTAACCTTGAACTGAAAAATTTCTTAAAAGCCACTATCGTCTATCGATAATGAATTTTTTTAAATACTACACGAAATTCCAAACGAATCAGTCTCGATATAAAAAAAATGTGCAAATTTTCATAATAATTCCCTTCATATTTTTTCTAATATGTCATTCTGTATATTTCAAATTTTTCTTCGTATATCAACAATTACAGTCGCGGTATTGCGATTTGTCATGTGAAGATTTAATGATCGCATAAAGCGAGGCTATACGAAACCACGTTCCATAATCGCAAAGTACTCGAGTGTTATACCATTGCAAGAATGCGACGCACCTTGAGAGTGCGGCGAATGGGCGTGGAGATTTCCTCTCTTTCCTAATCGCCGTCGCAAAGTCGCAACAAAATGAAATTGCGTCGCATACGTATACGTTTAAGGTTGTGTACAAATCAGCCATAAAAGGAAATGCTTCGAAATCCTTGCCATCCGTTGTAGGAAAACCCATCGTCTCTCTCTCTCTCTCTCTCTCTCTCTCTCTCT
>NW_017278779.1:63697-125372 GCF_001594065.2 Cyphomyrmex costatus | reverse complement strand
AATATGAAGAGTCAAGGGCGATATAAAAAAAAATAATAAGGTCTCTCTCTCTCTCTCTCTCTCTCTCTCTCTCTCTCTCTCTCTCTCCCTCTCTCCCTGTCCATCTTTCTCTAGAGTTTAATCCCATTCGTCGATTATGCAAATTGCGAGACGCGAGACGTACGTCCGTAAGTTTCGAAGTCAGATCGTTCGAATTTCGGAATCGTCGCCCATTGCGCCGCGCGCTCGTAATCCTATTGTGACTCGATTGTGGCCAGCACAATCGGCATAATCCAATTTCGAGTTCCTGCGATCCGGCACGGGCTTATGGGATCTGGATGAAATTTCGAATTCAGCTTTGGAGCGCGTGGCAAACGAGAGTCCACTAGTTACGGTTTCTCGGTCCTTTCAGGATCAGTAATGTGGTCGCATCGTACGCTCCTTACAATTAGTAACTTATGCCTCGACATTCATTAAAGCACACCTAATATCATTAACATGTACACGTAACAGTCAAGAAGCCGTACTATAACTTAAAAAAATTAAAAAATTCTGTATAAAAGGAAACGATGTGCATAATTCGAACACTTCATTATATACATTTATTTCAATTTGCGGATAAAATTAAGTTGCACGTTCTAAAAGAATAAACGCGAGAAAAATGGGATAAAAAAAATATTTTATTTAGCACGCGCGCTATTAATTTTATTACATTAATTATTTTTTACTTTTCATGATATTATGACGCTGTGGTAAACTTAGACATTGTTTTCGTAAAAAAGATCGAGGATCGTTGATATAATCTTTTCATGTCGAAGCTTTAATACCACGTTTACAGTTTGAAAAAGTCATTACCGAGTTCGTATATCTGTCAAATAAAACATAAAACACTCGGGGATGCTATTTCAGCAGTAAATTCACGATTTCAATTCTCTGAAAAAGTTGCATCGTGGACACACGCATGGTGATAGCAATCAACGGCGCCTCTTACTTGCTTAATATGCACGCAATATGGGACGGCGTTGTCGCATAGAAAGTCTCGAGAAGTTTTCAAGAGCGGCGTATGAATATTAAAAAAGAAATTAATTGCCGGCGAATGTCTCTCAGAATGAGTACTCCTCTTCGAGCCTTCGTGCTTCTTCCGTCTTCGCTGGAGATAGCTGCTGACAACGAAGATGCTATCGTCTGGTTATCAATGATCGCTCGATGGTCTCGCGCTGGGAATTGTGCGATGCAATACGATGTGATGGGGCGCTATTCTAATGCGCTACTCCGTCCTTTCTATCGATAATAAGCAGCGCTCGATTAATGGCGCAGTAATCGCTTAATGAAATAATGGTTTCATCACATTAGGTTTGCCTTTCATCGAAAGTTCTCTCGATAACTCCTGTTTCGAAAGAAGGCATATCGATCCTCATCGAACTTGCGATGCGGAAATAAAAGATGTAGTAATGCGTGATATGTGTTCTATATCAAGGAAGTCTGTCTTAAGTACACTCACATACGCGGACGTGTAAATGTGAATCAATTACTTTCAATATACATTAAGTATATCACATTTGAATAAAATTTATCTTATTATATATAAAAGTAAAAAATAAAGAGAAAAGTGTTGTTTATGTCACAAATAGCTGATAAAGGTCGCGGTAAAGTACTTTTGCATGTTACTTGTAAATCACTTTCGATTGTCTCGTCTTCCTTGAGAGTGAGAGTCAATAAACTTCCTCTTTTGTAAAAACTTTTAACTGTTCAAACCATTGGAAAAATATTACGTTATTGTCACGATTTCTTAATCTGCAGTTTTCTATTTCGTTTTTATTCTTACTACAAACGAAGAAGATCAAATGCACACAACGAGATTATAAAACATAAAAACAGTTAAACCGTCTGTCTTCCGGTTATTAAATCGACCGTTTCAATTTATTGTACTTTGTATAAAACTCTCTTCCGTATCCATTTCAATGATTGGCGTAGCAACGTGTATCATGCATTGACCATATGTAACGCAGTTAAATGGGTCAATATGCACATCCGTATATCGTAGTTATGACACTGATGACTGCCTAATTGAATGAACTATGATCCACCGGGTGTCTTCAGATTTAATAACCCAATATTGAGCATGCCATTGTGTCCTAAACTAGCCTGTATCGAATTAGCCTTTTTATCGTTGATCATGCAGTACTCACTATATGCATTTTACACTTGCTATATTTAATAAGCAGTTTAACAAAAGTCGAATCAGCTGAATGAAAAAAGTAAATGTATTATACGGTGTTTTAGCATTGTATATGCTTACGATAGAATGATATATTAAATAATTTTGAACAAGAAAAACTTTGTTCACTCTCTTGACGGCTCTTTATTTATTTATTGCCGGCTGAGGCAATATTTTTCATAGTTAATTAAAGGAAATTATTTACAATTTTTAGGCACTTAGATTAACATCAAATTATCGATATTTTTGTAAAATGTTTAGCATAAAAAATTAAACTGTTTTATCATTACACCTGTTCTCTCTCTCTCTATTTATGATTTTAAATTCACTGTGTGTGAAATATTTCAGCATTACGATTTTCTTCTCTTGTCGGAAATAGATTTATTTTTCTTAATTGATTTATTTTTGTTGATTTAATAATCTGAATTATAATTTGTAATTTTTTTTTGTAAAATATTATTTATACCTTTGAACAATTCAAAACAAACAGTATAACCTCCAGACGATCAATAATAATATTGTGCAACAATATTAATTATCTAGGTGCGTTCTAGACTTTATCAGTTTTTTATTAATGTTATATAATTATTAATTCAGGGTTGGGAAGGTTACTTTACAAGTTACTTACAAGTTACTTTTTATCATAGAAATTAAGTATACAATAAGGTATTTGGATATCTCGAGTTCACAGTTCCATTTGAAGTCGATTAATTTTTAGGACCGTTTGGTTTGATACCTATTAGATTTTTTATTGATTTTTAAAAGAAGATCGACATTTTATAGATGCCGTGTTGATCTTCTTCGAAGATCAATAGATAATGTAGAAGTCGATATCAAATCAAATAAAAGCTGAAAAATCAATCGATATCGATTTATAAATCAGGTTATTTTATTTTTTATGTTATTTTTTATCATTTGCTCCAATTTTGTATTACTTTTTGTACTTAATTTTCATATAACAAATACGTATAGGATAACTTAGAAAGTAACTTTTCTAACCTAGATTATATTATTTAATCTCATATTCACTAGATGGTTAAATCGTTAGCTCACACAGTTTGCATGAAACACTGGCGAAATTTACTACTGGCGTTACACTGAACTTGCGCGTTATATAAGGCATATTATCGACGATCACGAAAAGAATCAATTAACCGACCCGGCAAAAAACCGGTGCGACGACTTTCGTTGCGTTCCAACGAAACAAAAAGTACGAAAGTACGTACGAAAGTAAGGTCGCTTTCAGTGGTCGCGGACAGCTCACGTAGTCGCGAAGAAGTAGTCCATCGCGGGCCACATTTGGAACCAAAGGTGGATTTCTAACACTTTCACCGGACCGGCCACCGATTTGTTTGATACATTGACAGATCCCAGCTTCTATACGCTTCGCGGATATTATTAATCCAATTTCTGACCGTTCAACCTCGAATGATTTATAGTCATCTTGCTGCATTTTGTTGCTTGCATTTTATGCTCTATTGCGCAATTCATTTTATTCTTTAATCTGAGCCACACGGACAGAACGATTTTGCTGAGGAATCTAAAATTTAGGTAGATACAAATCTTGAAAATAATTTTGCTGAATCATCGAAACGATTATATAAAAAACTTAAATGCTGCAAAAAGTTTTAATATTTTAGCAATCAACTCGAGAATCCTACATGATTATTTTAACGGTACAATAAAATTATTTGCAGATCTGATGCTAAAGTTTTAGATATTTCAGCAAAACCATTTTTTTGTGCATGTATTTAGAATTATATTGTAAAATTGCAGGATGTGCAACTTATTCATTTATATTTATTTTAATAAAATTGTTTTATGCTTGCGTTAGAAATATACTACATACTACGAATAAAATTCGACCAGTATTACAGCACGTTGCGTGTGCATGGAAAGCTTCACACCAAGGTTAATAACTCAGTTTCCAGTCACTACGAAGATTTTGTATTACGACATTGTCCCACAAGCGGCCAAATATTTTTAGACGTCTCCGACGCCTCAAGCCAATACCGATCGATATTATCCATCGCCAACCATTACTAACACACGTTTCGTATACGAATATAATACTGTCTCGCGATACCTAGCATCAATAGCGAATTACAGAACACGCCAGCCGCGTGCTGGCACGTGACCGGTACTTCGGCGTCGTTTGAAAGTGCACAACACCTGAATCATCCGCTCTCGACTGATTTCTTAACCGCGTGTTAAGGATTTAAAGGCCTCTTCGAGCGGCCAATCGATCAAACCAGTGGAATCCTCTAACGACCCCAGTGTGCGATAATATCTTTCCGGTTGACGGTTCTCCCAACACTTGGAGAGCGCCTTTATTACTTTTTCTACGGATCTACGTAATTTATTTACGTTATTATCGATTTGATTGCGTACGAAGGCAGTTGACAAGTTGTAATAATAATCTCACATCCTCTCCCTGTGTGGGGAAATATAAATTATTAGTTCGCTTTTTATCTTTCAAGTTCAAGAATAAAACGTGCCTGTTCCAAGCCGCGAGCAATCCCTCGAATGATGGAATATCTTTCTCGCGGCGATTTCGCGATCGGGCCAATTCGAAACCAGCGCGGAGAGACCGGTTTCCATACACGACATTAATCGCTTTTGCGAACGCGAATTCCGCCGCGGTGATTGCGTACGTTGTCGCGGCGGCAATCCGATGCAACTATTACAAGGTTTCAAGAAGGACCTTTGCCATCGTACGTTAACGCGCATCGCGAGTGCACGCTCGCACGCATGCTGCATATGACAGTCGCGATATGCACGTCGTATAGAGACGTGTAATGCGCGTAACGAGATATGCGCGCGACCTTCAACCGGAATGTGGCATGGCACCCACTGGATCGAACGTTGACTATCGATCGCGTCGCATCGCATCCATGACAAGCGAGCCTCATTAATCCGCGTCAGTAAACCATTGTTAGCGCTACTAACTTTGCCCAGTGATAGTCAAAGACGCCGGCCGGCTAGCCAACTAAAATGTGCACGTTTCTGTTAGCACATACTAGACGGTGCGGTGGTTTCCCGCGGGCCAAGTTCCGCTGATTACATTCACCCTCAACCGTGTTTGAAGTCGTTACAAAGGCCGATGATTATATTGTTTGGAGCTTATTTCTGGACGGAATATACAAACGATAATACGAAGTTGTTATACACGTGGTCGTTATTACATTCGTGATTATACTTATTATTTAGATAAAGCATCGCCTCTGTAGAACGGGTATGGAAATTTGTATAAGACATGCTGTAGGAAGTGCGGTTAATTAAAATTCAAATCCATGACTACGAGAATTCAAATCAATTATTACGAGATGTCAGCTCGAATTGCGGGTGCTGATAATAAATTTAATTAATCCGGCAATACTTGCGAATTAATTAATATGGAATAATTGAGAAAGTTATCGCTGTGAGTTTATGCATTTCACAGTATTGAAAATTTGTTTGGAGAGATAACAAAATTATATCAAATCATAACTCGAACAAGACTCGCGTATTTCGGAAACTGTAAATATTTATAATCGTTAAAGAAAATGGCATGTAGGTATATTTATATGTGTACAATTTCTTCTTCATTTTATGCTAATTACAAATCTATTCTAAGCATTCTATAAAATATTCTACATACAAAAAATAATCATTCAACGATTATAACTCATGATACATATATGCGATTATAGATAAAGCCGCGCACAATCCAGATTTTAGATTATCTCAGGTGTAATTTCCACAATGAGGGGAAATTAACGCGAAGAGAGTTATTTCGGGAACGCGCGATTCGGACGGGATAATCGAAGCCATCGGATTCTCGCGGCCGTCGATTCTACGTTAAATAGACCACATCGATGCACCGTTTAATCTTCGATCGGCTGCCAAAGTACCATCGCATCGGTGCCGCCAGTCTGGAGCTGGCGAATGGACGCGCTCCAAAGAAACGGGAATAGAGAAAATTCGATTGTCCGCGCGAACTCATTGTGACAGGCACGCCAAGTGAAAATTGATTACGATGGAATTTCTGCCAACGCCTTTCTATTCCGGTGTCTGCAAATAATACCCCGTCGCCGGATTAAAATCGTTCGGTGGGAGTTCCGAGGAGTTTCGAATGCGTAGCTTGCGACCAAATAAAATTTCACATTCAATTGAATGATTCGCGAGAGATTACTTTCAAAAGGAGAAACATTTCCACATTTGCGACAGTAATTAATAACAATATTTACTGAGAGGTTTAATTGTGTGCTTTTTTTTATAATTTTAATTTCAGTTTTAACCCTCGATTATAACAACGAATTATTTGCATTAGAAGCACAATTTGAACGATTAGTATACTACGAGGTTTTAAAATGTTATAGATAAATAAACGTTGGACCCTTCTCAATCGCCGTAAGGCGAAGTATCAGTTACATTTTATACTTCAAGTAGAACACTTATAGATGTGCGGCTTTCATAATCGTAAGGATCAATTGACAAGATATTGCGCAATTAATAATATGCTACATGCATCTATTGAAACTAAGATTTATGAAACATTGTACATCTTGACCGCTAGCAAGAAAAAGCAAAAAAAAAAAAAAAATCGGGTCGGGAAATCATCTCTGTCAGTCCTTTCCCTTTACTCGCCAATTATTAACTTCATTCGACAAATAGCACAGACTGCAACAATGGACCATTGTATCCTTCGGCCATTATACCCTTTGTTTTCACCGTGCCAATGATCTCTCATCGCGCCGCGCACCATCTCGGACGTAGAAGACGAAGACGAAGAGAAAAGCGGAGAAAACCGCGCGCGCGCTGCAGTTGTGGCGGATCAACAAAGCGAGAGAGCGAGGGAACAATACAGGAACTGCCGCGGGATCATTCCGAAGGAGGCCTGCCTGCCACGGCTCTCTGCGAGCTCTCCTCGGCTAGCATCTGTCGTTACTCGCCGCGAGTGCGCTATTACCGCACTTAGAACGCGCTGGCGCTGGCGCGGCTTTCAAGCACATGTCGGCCTTCGTTTGTCATCGTGACAGTTTACGGTGCTCGCTCGCTCTCGCCCGTTTGCAATTCGAACCTGCGGAACCTGGATCGTCCCGCGGATCTCACGCGCGAGTAATCCTCTTCCGTCTTCTTATCGCACGCTCCTGCGTCATTGTCTTTTTTTTTTCTTCTTTTTTTTTTAACATTCCGCATCTCATCGGGCCGCTGCGGCCACGTGCTTTCATCTTCCCGATGATATTTGTCTTTGGTCTTTGCACACATCTCTCTCTCTCTCTCTCTCTCTCTCTCTCTCTCTCTCTCTCTCTCTCTCTCTCTCTCTCGAGGGAGAGAGAAATTCCTCTTGATGGCCTACCTTGTTCGAAGCCCTCGATCTACCGCATGCACGTGGTTTACCTCCGCCCCGAGTCAATGCCGAGAATAACCGATTTGACCGTTTGACATTTCGCTAATTTCGAATACGACTCGTCGAGGTTGAATTTCAATATCGATTTGCTTAATAATAGATGCCGTGACGTGCATTAATCACACGAAATATTGCTCCGCTTGTAACGAATTTATCATTATAATCCGTTTAGATGACGTATAACTAGTTGGATACGATCAGATTTATTACGTCTGATTTATGCTCTTATGTTAAGTATTTTATAAGTATTAACAATCCCGCTGTTTTCATTTCGAATCATTGTGACAACCGGTGACTAATCTTTGTCGTACAAACGCATACAAACACCAGCGTCGATGAGCTGCAGATATAAAGTTTCCTTTTCTCCTGCAGTTTTATTCCGCAAGAAGCGTAATTCCTTGAGTGTGTAATCGGTTTGCGAATCGCTGCTTCTATTAATCTACGTTACATTTTCAACGTAATATATCCAGAAAATGTTCGTTCGAGCTAAGAAAACGCGGCTTAGCCCGCTTGACACGGAATAAGTTAACGTTTAAAAATTCCATATCCTAATAAAACCATGATATCGCGAAAATAAAACGGCCGCGATTCGTCCGAGTGCTCGTCGGTCGTTTCCGTACGAAGAAGAATTGTCGACATGATTTAGAGTCATGAAACGTAATGACGTCGTGCTCGGCTGTATTTATCTGTCGCTTACATCGGTGTCGCTTCTCGGCTCGCTTCGCGAGAAACCTTCCGCGAGAATTACAATTTTAAAATCAGCTTCAATTACGGGAAGTATCCGGCGAGGCGCACGATTCGCCTAACGACATTCTAAGAGTATAAAGAACGCGATTCTCGCACGATGAAATAAGTAAATGTCGCTTTCCATGCAACATTCCAGAGATGTCAAACGTGTTGTGTTAACAGCATTCCCGCGAGCAACAGAACGGCCACAAAATGTGTCGTCGGATAGGCGGCCACGTTGACGGCTTTTCTGGCTAAGTACGACGTTTTTTCACGACATTGCGTCTCTGTAGGCGAGAGAAATATTTATATCGGCTATCATCACGTCCGCAAACGTTGTGCTTAGACCGATACTGCTTGAATGAAAATCGATACTTGCTCGCCTGAGATAAGTTCTTATGAGACTATCTCTGGTCGAGATACCAGAAGTACGTTCGAACCTGGAAATCTATCCCCGGACTTGAACTCGTTAGTAATAAAAAGTAACGAGATAAACGTGCATTTTTGCCGCCGATCGGAAGCCTCGCATTTGAGATAACGCGATTCGCAGACCGTTCGACCGAATGCGCTATTTATCGAAAGTTCTTCGAGAGTATTCTTCGACAGTATTTGTGAATGAAAATGCCCCTCTCTCTCTCTCTCTTTTTCTATGAAATACCGGAAAAAGCTCATCCGAATACGAGAAACGGAACCAAGACAGAGGCGGCAGTCTCTATGAGAGTTCTTCAGTACGGAGATTGGCCTTAAGGTCGCGGAACCTGAACATGAAGTGACGTAGTCGAGTTCTCACGGTATGAGATGCCGGCGATGCCGCAGAAGGAAGAAAGGTGTAACTAAAGAGGAATCGATTTATTATTAAAGAGAGAGGAAGTGAATAATTATCTCGCTTGAATTCGCAATAGATATCTGTAGAAATTCCTGAAAGAATAACTGTGACATTGCGGAAAAACTTAACGAGTCTAACAAAATAAGCGTGTGAAACGGAAGTACAGGGTCTTAAAATGAAGTAACCAATCGTAAAAATAATTAGATTAAATTATATAAATATAAGTTATGTGTTGTTTCTCAATATTAGAAATCTAGCTATAAGTAAGGATGAAGTGTGTGGAGAAGATACGAAGGTAATGAGAATTTCTTGTCTAGGTTGATAGGACGATAATGATTATTCTATGAATAAAAGATATATTGGCAAACAGATAGACAGGAGACATGCATGGTGATTGGTGTAACCTTATGGTGTGATTTTCCCGACGTTATCGCCATGGGCGATATTCCATAATTGAGACAGTGTATTTTTGAAAGTGATATATAACCGGCCGAGACATCTTATGTTTGATGATGAAGAGATTGTCAAGCGAAGGCTTTTAGAATCCTCTAAAAATCCGTAGGTAAAATGGAAAATTATCAGATAAGTTGTATGCGATAACGTAAATCTTTCTGATATAGGCGGATTTATATGCACGAGAAATTGTTTTTTCAGAACGATAACATCACAACGATAGAGATATGTATTTTTAACGTTTACCGCTTAGGCGGAGTAACTTCTTTAATTTTTTTTTAGATTATCTCAAATTCGTTAATTTATTTAAGACGTCATATGTATTTTAAAATTATTTGTTGGCTGATTATTCCGTAGCAAATATTTTTTTACTAATTGTGGCATTGATTTTTTTTGTCATTATGTTTACGTCTACCTGCAGAGGAATACCTACATGACAATTAGAATTTTTATAGCAACGACATGATTTCTCACTTAAATGATTTTACGAAGCCACAAACGAGAAATAAATTGCATTGTACAGCACTAACACTTGATAATCTCTGCAACGATTTGCGATAACGAGGGAGTTTATCGCCAGTCATCGACGCGTTGTGTCGAACATGTTCGAATATTCTGTGAAACTCAGCGTTCCATGTCGGACGGAGGATCCTTGCATCCGTTTACGGTGCCCAGGTCGCTCGTCGGTACAGACGATTAAACAGTGTGTACAGCTGCGAGTGGCGAACGCAAAAATTCAACAACTCGGCAACGTCTAGATAATAGTACGCTCCGTTCAGATCCGCACGATGGCGAACCGCAATTCGCGTTAAGACAACTATGGCATCAGCGAGCACGGCGTTTATGTACCGAGGCACCGCTAGTTTGCATCTGGCGCACGGATCGACATACGTGAGAAGCTCGTAAATTCATGGGGAATCCGAGGGCACTTTGTTCCTATCGTTATCCCGGTATAGTTGAATCGAGTCAGAAACATGAGTTCACGACCGTATAGATATGCGTTGGCAATCTGGATTTGAAAACGCGAAGAAGCGTTTTATGTAAGAACGATTTTACTTTTATCTAAAAATTTAGCTAGATACAGATCTGAAAATAATTTTGTTCAACTATCAAAATAATTAAGTAGGAACCTCAAGCATGATAAGTATAATGTTACAAAAAGTCTTGACATTCTAACAACCAGTTTGAACGTTCTACGCTATTATTTTGATTGTCCAACAAAGTTATTTTCAAATCCAGCTAAATTTTTAGATACATATCTCAGCAAACCCATCCCTTGGATGTAAAAATAATAGGTGAAACAAAATAAATAATAGGAAATAAAAATATAATATAAGTAGAATATCTGCCAGCCGTTTTATTATCTTTGAGAAAATAAACGAAAAAACTGTTCAAGGAATAAGAAAGGGAATTTTAAAGAAACTTTACAATGTACATCATTTAGCATGTTTTCATCGTTTTGTATTTTGTCGACAATGTTACGATTTTTAATGAATTGCGTAAATTTAATAACCCGCGAGAAGTTCCGGCTGCGGCCCTGAACCTGATCTTCCTGGCGTTGTTCTTCATCGATTGTATAGAACTTCCGCGTTCGAGAGTATCTCACGATCGTGATCTGTCGACGAATTCTCGCGCGAGGACCTCATATGTACTTCGCGTTCCAATCGAGATATCGTTTTTCCACACATCGCTGATCTTTCAACGAGATCGCTAAAGAGAAGGCCATTAGTCGCATCTCGTTACCGAGAGACTCAGTGTAAATCTCACATGAAAATCGTGATATCGCAGATATACGCGATCGCGTTACTTTCTCACTTTTTTCTTTTCTTACCGGAGTTTCTCAATCGTGTCCACAATTGTAAAATCACTCAAGCAAGATGATCTCTTAACAATTGGTGATAGTCATGTCAGAATTGTTGAGATCGTTTTTAGAAACAAAACCGAAGCAGCACTCATAACCTCCTAAATTTAATCTATTATATGGTAATGAAATTCGTTTCAAGATTCTATCTGTTGGATCGGAACAAAAGTTCGTAGCGCTACTTCATTTGTATGTCTATATGTATACGTTTAAAAAAAATTGGTAATTTTTTGATAGAGCAATGTTTCATTGAGGATCCGTTTTCTGTATTACAATGATTTTTAACGGAGTTATGAATCAAATTCAAAATGCGCGCGCGTCTTTAATACAATTCGAATAGTAACAAAAATCTTAAAAATTTTCGAAAAATTAAAAAAATGTTTTTTAACGGTATTTTTTAGAAATTTCATGTTTGAAAACAATGTTATAGGGAAAACTTTAGACTTTCGTGTGTTAGAAATCAAGAAGTTTCAAGTGTTTTTTAGACACGTGACAATCTCACCAAGTGAGAAGAAAATTTTCCATTTCGTTCCATTCGTAGTTTTCTATATGTGGAAAATATATCAAACTCACAGTAACTGAAAAGACATAGTAAACTTTCGAAAATAGTGATTTTAAGCTTTAAAACTTTTTAAAATTTCGTTTATTTCAACGAAGTTACAATTGAATTGAAATTGCTTTACAATTTAATATCTCGTGAAAGAAGCGCGTCTTAATTTGTCTAGAACGAGCGAAATTTGTATCACTTTCCTCAAATGATTCATGCTACGTGTGTTCATTACTTTGTTTACAAGTCTAAAGAAATCAGACAGCGCAAATACATAGCTCCGGAGTCTCTTGCATAGTAATTCAGAGCCGCTCGCTGCGCTCGGCCAATCGAGCGCGAGGAGAATAATCCGCAAAGGTTTTTAGCGATGGAGGAGAAAGCGCTCGGAAATTTTATCTAACGGAGTGTCGATGTGTCGCGGGGGACAGGACATCGTTTGGCAAAAAGTCAAGTCGTCATGGCTTCGTAGCTTCGGACTATTTTTCCTTCGGACGAAGGAGAAGTGAGTCGTACCGCACGTATCTCATTTATTTCATCACTGAGATCTTCGAAAGGAAGAAAGAAAAAGGATCTGTCTTGGATAACGCATCAAGAAGCTCTATACGTTCAAGATCGTTCGTCTCTTCGTCGTTGTTATCTGACGAATATTCGGAGAGTTGCTCCTATCGACGTACCTCTCGAGCAGAGAGAGGCTTTTGACTCGACAAGCTTTTGATATGAACTAGAACTTTATCGCTTGGAAAGAAAGAGAGAGAGGGACAAACGTGATAAATGGAGGGAAACAGAACAAACTCCGGATTTATTGATTGGCACGATTAGATCGATTCTTCGAGCCACTAATAACGCTTTCACACTGACGAAATTACAGGAAACCGACAATAGTGCGTAATTTTTGAAATCATCTTGCCGCGAATGAAGAAAGAGAGAGAGAGAGAGAGAGAGAGAGAGAGAGACGACATGTCGTCACAATTGTAACTCCTCGCTTGAGAATGCGCTTCAATCTGCATCCCGTGCATGTATTGCGCGCTATTGCGTATTTCGTAAGTGAGTACGTGTATCCCTGCAACGCGCTCCTGTCGGGCCGCAGGCTTTTCCACGCCTGTACCTTTCGGTACTTCAGATAATTAGGCAGATGGCAACGCGTATTAATTTACGCAATTGAAAGTTGTTTAAAGCATGATGCAATTTTGTCGAGAGATTGCTCGAGAGTTCTCGAGATACCGTACATATGCAAGTACCTTCCGCGAGCAATCGAGGAACTGGACTATCGGGCCAATCGCAACAGGCTCGTGCTCGTCGACGATACATTTCGCAAACTCGCCGACGACGCGACGCGACGCGACACGACATTTCATTTTCATTATTATCAACGCGACAAATGTTTATCGGTAGATAAGCGAGACTTGAAATTTGCGTGCAAGAAACAAAATTTATCACTTCCTATGGACATGAATTCATTTAGCGATTGCTTGTGGTGAGCACGTGTCTGTGTGAAAGTTATTACTTGAAATATATTGAATACAGTAAATAATTTTGTATAATCGAGAAAGTCAGAACTCGAATACGCCCGTAATAAATTATGATATGAACAGGATTTAGTTAAAAATTGGTTTTTTTTTTTTATATATTTCGGTATAAAGAATACATTATCCGGTGCATCTAATTTAAATTATAAAGTTAAAAAATTGCAAAGAAAGCTTCTCTTTGCAAAAAGTTACCGCACGACGAGAGCTTTAACGTCGCACAATTTTGGCTTCTCCATTGCCGGAGGAGATCTGCGGGATTTCGTCGAGATATCTTGCTGAAAAATCGTAATATTCCTGAAATATTCCACGTGCCATAAGCACGGCCTATCTGCAGAATATCTTTAAGAATATTTTATCTACATTAATATATAACTACACACACACACACACACACATTGACGTTTAAAATGTTTTCAGAATGTCGTACACATCTTCTGTGTCTTTCTCCGCAATATCCACACCTACTGAGGTATTCTTTTAAACAAAACGCTTTTTGAATAATACATTGATAATATTTAATATAAAATAAAAGTACAGATAATTGGGACGTTCGCGCAAGTGAGAATTCGAGATCTTAATGCGTCGCATAGATTTCGATTACTGCTTAAAAAAATGATTTAAATATAGATGGAAGACAGTATTTGAAGTAATTAAAAAAAAACAGATATATTAGCGGATTAAGGTGTGGAAAGTATCTCGTTCTCCATTGAGCATTTCGACAAAGACGTTGCGGCAAGTAATCTTCTCGCACAAGAGGGAGTATAATCGAGCGTACACTTAAAGCATGGCACGTGGATTCAATCGTGTAGGATCGAAGTGTGCACTCGGCGGGAGCTATTAGATTTCACATATTTCTTTTCGGCGTGTCGTATTCGGGAGAAAGCTGTACTTCGTATTTTTCTTCTTTTTTTAACCATTTTTTTAATCTGTCTTGATATCTGCGTTCTCTACAGGACGGTGGCAATAAATGAGTGAATGAATGAATCATATTTTATTTATTCAGAATCCTGAGATAATATTTCCTCCAGCGCAGAAACATTATAAATTTATCATAAACATGCAAGAAAAGAAAAAATAACATGCCGTAATACAAATTTAACTTTAATATACAAAGAGAAATAAAAAAGGTAATAATAAAATACAGAATTCAACAAGTAAATACAAATGTATAAAACGTCAGTCCGGTGTATACCAATTATATTTAACATTATACGCATAATAATATTTATATAAGCTGAACACGATGTAAAAATACAAACATATAGATAAAAGAACTAGAGAGAAGGAAATTAAAAGTGTGTGTGTAAATTGAACGAATATTAGTGCAATCTCCTCTTGAAATAGAATAGAGTCGATAGAATTCACGTTTCAAACTTCACAAGGAAGGTTATTCCAAAGTTCAGCCGTAAAGACTCTGAATGACCTCTTAAAAAACTCAGTTCTACTCGCAGAGGCAAAGATAAAGTGTCGTCTCGAGACCTAATAAGTCGCATGGACCTGTCGCCTTTGAACACGAAGTCGCTATATATAAAAGGCCGAGGTTCTTTTGAATGCAAAAATTGAAAATGTCAAGTTATCCACATAATAACGATAGAGGATTATGCAAGGTCGCTACGGAAATATGATTACTTCATATAAATGCTTAGCGCCTTTACTTCTACTTTGAAAGCCGTTTTTCAATATTTTGCCCGTATTTCGATTTGTCGAATTAATTGCTATATCACTACAAGAGATAAAATCGTTATGAGTAGGTAGTACCTTTGCTTTCGCAACGTGCCTGCGCGCAGGACGCTATCGGTGAATACCCGCAAGGAGATAAGGTCGTATCACAATAACGACGGTGTAACCGGAGGTAGCCAAGCCAAGCCCTACCGTCTAAGAGAAAAGAACATCGTCGGCTTCCTTTCCGCATGGCCACGCAGCGCCACTCGTTGTCGGCGGCGCTACCGCTCGTCGAGATTTCGTAATTGAGCATGTCTTAAGACATGCGGTCACCGGGGAGTCACCGATTGCAGTTTAACAATTAACTTCTTTACAGCCAAATTTACGACACTTATAAAACGTTTGCTATTCCGTAAGATTTCACTTTGATACACCCAGTCGCGAGATACTAAAACTTATTACTTATGTTATTGCAAATTGACTCGGTGATAATCGGTATGAATTTACCGACTTTTTTTCTCCCTCTGTGCATATAGTTGTGATAGCTGTCAGTAGGCAATGATAATTGTGGAAAAGTCAATAGCTTTAGTCAATAAGAGAAAATATATCGAGAAACGCCCAGCAAACAAGCTGACTTAAAGATGTTTATTTTGACGTTAAAATGATGACAAATAGTGCTTTTGTTTGCTGGTCATTTTTATTATCTGAAAACGCATACACCGAAGTAATATAGTAACAGTTAGGTACACGGAACATTTGGTGCTTTTCATTTAGTGACACAAGTCGACACAATCATCATTTTGTCTTTCTCGACTCTTCAGTGAGTATAACAAAGATAGAACGATACTTGTGTCGATTTGTGTTATCAAATGAAAAGTACGATTGTTACACTTCTGACTGTTTCACAATTTCACGACGGTTAAGATTCAGTTTGGATTTTCCGATGATTTTTCTTTTTTTTTTTTTTTTTTAGTAAAAGATATTTTGTGTTAGAAACTGAAGTTTTCTTGTTAAAATTTTATATTGCATTTTCAACATATTCAATTGTTAATATACATAATGTGATTATATTATTCCAATATTTTATGTTACATTGATATTTTTAGTGTCCAAAAACATAATTTATGAGTAAGTGAATAAATAATATAAAAATAGTGTTTAAAACGTAAATTCTAAGATGAACGCGCGAATAAAATATGTGTTAATTTAACATATCATAAATTTACTGGAAATATACGTCTTCCACAATTTGCTTACAAATTATATCAGTATTACATTTTTTGTGTCGATTTCTTTTACATATGTAATATTTGTGTTACTTTCTAACATATTCGTCTCGTGTTAAATTAACACAAAGATTCGAATGGCCCGTTTGGGACGTATATGTAAAATTAAGCAGAAATTTTCCAACGATGTTACCGCTGCGTAAACAGGTTTACGCACGCACGTGCTGACCGAATAATCGATAATAGCGATCGATACGTGAATAGACGCACCGTGAAAGTAAAATCCGTGGAACAAATTGACGGAGGATAATGTTATTGCTGGCACGAGCACGGCAGGCGGATCTCTTCTTCTTCTTCGGCGGTGAATCAACCTTTAAAGAGCGCCATAGACGCGACGCGATTTCGCAAAATGTGAAAACGACGCTTCCATATTCTCCGCTCGCGCTCACTCGCTTCTCCGCCTTTGAACGCGCGATCGTTGACAGGCGCCTTTATTCAGGCGACTCTCAGACAATCAATATTTATCGTCAACGCTCTCGCAGGTAATGACAGCGTCTGATAAACGTGGTAGAAATTAACTTTCTTGCGAGATATTTAATTATCTTGTATCCTTTTGCAATCTTTTTCGTAAAAACATTTTTATTGGAGAACATCATATACAAATTAAAACTAGATAGAAACTTTGCTCGAAGTTGATATAGTGTGTTAAAAATACCTTAAAAAAATATTGCATAAAAATAAGGACGAAACATAAAAATAATGGAGGAATAAAGTCTTATTTATATTTTATTCTTGTTATTTATATTTTTATACTTTCAAGGTACTTACGAATGAAAAGCGATTGATGTCTTGATAAATCTGCTAATAACTGTTACTATGACGCACGCGACGTGAAATGGTATCGCTACTTTATTTGCCGTGCGTAAGTTCGTCGACCGGACGCACGGAAAACGTTTTTGCGCTTGCGCTTGCTATTATTGTAACGGTGTAGAAAATTAGTCACGATGCCACGGCCTGCAGGAGAAAACACTATCAGGCACGCGTAACGTACTCGCCGTATAGTGTCTTAAAATTCAAATTAGGGTCGATTATATGACGTCCTATTTCTTTTTTTTTTAGCTTTAAATGATTAATAACCGATCAATTGCAGACGAAACGGATGCGTTAAGTTGCGCATACTTGATCCTTGTTATTAATTTTTTCATTCTCTCTCATGGACATTTCACATCGGTATATCTTTTTTGAAGTTAAGGTGAAAGAATGTCCTGTCAGTCCACAAGTGTTATAAGAACTCATGTCGCTTGTTAGGTACATAAGAGAAGGACATATCTGACAAAAAAGTTGATAAGTGTCTCTACATCATTCGAATCTCATTAATATCTCTTTATTTTTATATTGAAGAAGCACATTCAAAACATCCGTGATAAATCTTACTTCAACGACGATTGTCAAAAATTCTCCACGTCAATTTATCGCTGTAAATCTGAAAGCTTGTACATATAATACAGTATTATACAAGGACAAATTTCCAGAAATCCAAGAATTAATTAGTGATTTCCATTAATTTAATTTCGCGATTAAATTTTCAGAGCGTATTTATCTCGAAAGAAATGTGTTCCGAGAGTGTTTTAATCAGAAAATTGGCTAATTGGCTTGCAACGCAATGCTCGGCACTTCATACGCGATCGATCAATTGTAGAAATACCTCGAACGATAGGGGCAATTGTATAGGGAGAATTAGATTGCGCGCGGTGTTGCGTGACCAGATCCTCAAAGACGAGATAAAGCTGTCTTTACCGCAGCGATCGATTCGTTCTTATTTACATTGCTAGAGAGATGATTAGGGTGATGGGTTACGGTAGTAATACGCACGGATCGCCAAGTGGAACATTCCAGATCTGTTCCCAGAACGCGTATTACCAATTGCCGTTTAACACGATTATACCCACCTATCCGGTACGTACAACTCGCAATCGTAATCCCGGTTGTTACTCGCGAGACATTCCGCATATGTAGAGGAGAGAATCCCACGTTTCTCGGGTCACGCTAATCTTATCGCGCAAGACAAACAGAAATTGTGTGCCTTCCTGTTTGAAAACTTTAGCTTATAGTAAATATATTTTATTATAAATTTTATTATACATTATATATTTATTAAATTAGATTACTAGAGAAAATATAATATAAAAGCTATCAACGTATCTTACTAATGATTGTTTGAAAATAAAAAATTTCGAAAGCTTTGAAATGTAACTTCTTTGCGTTTCGAATTTTGTGGAAACTTCTTATCGTCAATAAATTTGTTATAACATATTAATCATGTAATAATAAATGATATTATTATACAATAAGTCTTAAATATACACTCATCGATTATTTTATCTTAATTAGGAATTTTCAAGGATTCCACACATGTTTTCACACGTAAAATTGTTGAAGCATTTAAAAATTTATCTAACATTCAGCTTTAAAGATATCGTTAGCCCATCAAAATAATTATGTAATTTAAATTAATTGCTAAAACGTCAAAACTTTTTACAGCATTATCATTTAGTCTTATATAATTATCTTGATGATTTTAAACAATTATTATTAAATGTATATCTGTATTTTTATATCTAATCTAGCTAAACATTTATTATTAACTTTTTGATCACACAACTCCGATTAACATCAATCAACGGTTAATTCAATTATCACGATTGCCAACGTGAGAATTAAACATACAGTTTGCTTTAACGAAGAGAAGTCTGATACATTAATTTACTGTTGACACTTCTACGAGTTAAGCTTGTTTCTATTACCAACGTAATTAATGTATTAATTTTAATCTTGGTTCAAGTAACTCTTCATCTTTTTCTAGTTATAAGAATTAGAAATCAATAAAGAGTAAATTAATTAGAAAACAATAATCGTCAATTAACCTCACCAGAGCTTGGTGAATAAAGCCTGTAAATACTTTAAAAGAAACCGTTCTTTCTATATACATATAGGCTCCGGAAATTCTCAATTTGATAAGCGCAGTCAGCGTATCTGACAAAGTCGTTTGACAACACGTGCGACATCGATCTTGCCCTCTCCGTAAATAGATGAATTTGCACTAATTGACGTGAAAGTCGTCCGTTAAGTCGACAGCGCCAGCGAAGATAAGAAAAATCTTATTAAAATTAAAAACTAAAGTATACTCTGCGCGCACAATAAGCGCAGAGGAAATAAAGGAAGTGAGTCGCCGCGCCAGCGAAGAAAGCGGAAGGTCGTCGGAGGTGGAAATACGATGGCGCGACAGCGCATTTCGACATTCTTAAATCACAATGTTCCATCATGGACGTTAGCGCGGGTTGGGGCTCGACCGGTCGAACCGAGGGCTTTAAGTTCAGAGGTTATCTTATGTCATGGGAATGTTCGAGGCGTATATATGGTTGTACCGATGTTGGAGATCACGATATTCGCGCGCGTCTATGTGCCCGTACACGCACGCGTGAAACTTAACACGACATTGTTCAGAAGTGAAGACTACATGTTCTGTAACATTTCTCATTTGACGATATAAATACGCGTTCATATATTTTCCCTTAATGTCAAGAGTGAGAGAATAACTGACTATTAAGGACAGAGTGAAAGGACGAATCAGCCGATTCTAATATATTTATAGTTTTTGTCCCGGGATAATAATATGTCTGATAACGGAAATTAATTAATCCATTCTCAATAAATTTTCAAATAGTTTCGCCTATGTATTTGCGTCATATTGTACAATTTAATTACACGATGTTGTATACACAATTGCGCGCTGTACTCTATACAATTTCTGAATTAATTAATCAATTTGCAATAAATTTCGGTTTCTGTTTTCACTATACAACGCAAGTTATATGCATTTTACAAGTGGTATTATTTTATTTTACAAATTTATAAGCTTTGTATAAATTAATATTACAGAACTCTGATTGCATTAACATCTTAGTAATTTGACACATTAAATTAAGATTTAGAAATAAACCTTCCTTCTAATATGATGGAACATAACAGTTACAAGAAAAGTAGAGTAACTCTTTTCATTTTCGGTTTTTGATTGACGTTGACGTTTATCTTACTAAAAAAAAACTTGATTTTACATTTTAATATACACTTTTTGCCTCTCTCCGCAAAATCACAAATTTTCATGAAACATAGCCAAATAACATTGATATTAATAAAACTATTTTCCTCCTAACAGCGTATTTTCTATTTCTGTTTCAGGATTCATAAACTGCAACACCGCCAACACGTTGCAGTCGCTCGCGCAGCTACATGGTGAGTGAAAACTAGTTGTTAATTCCTCTTTCCTCTCTCTGTATTCCCCTCGCGCATCCCTCGCACGCGGGTTTATACATCCCGCGTTACGTTTATTGCCAGAAGATGATCACCAGAGGGAGGAGAACCACGCGGCCCGCGGATTCAATTAAAATTTATAGTTACGTAATACCTCCCCGGTGCAAGAGAAGTAGGTATATGCCTGTCTTCCTTGCGGCGCGGCCGCAATCGGGGAAACATGGCCCTCCTCCGCGCCGCGACGTTCACTTCCTCTTTCTTCATCGTAATCACCACCGGTGAAGGACTATCTTCGCAACCTGTACTTTGCTACCGTCGAGCAGAGTCGAGCCGCGAGAAAAATTCCGTTTTTGATTTAGCGCGAGAGCGCCGCGCGCGTCGCGTCGTCGTTGCCGTAAATTTCACGCGAGAGTGAAGGGTTCGTCGCGCGGCTTTTTGCTCCCGTGAATTCGAACTAACAAGGCTAGCGCGAGCGCAAATACATCCGAAGATTCCGTGCTTGTAAATTGATGGGTATATTGGCTCATAAATCGTTATGTAAAACGCTAACCCGTCTGCCTCTCTCGTTCTCGTGTGAGACCGCAAAAATATGTGGACTCGTTTGAGCTCGTTAACATTTTTAGCGTCGATGTTTTAGCACAACTCCTTGCAGCAATTTAACAATAAATGATACCGACGACGTTGTGCGAAGATACTGGAACGCGAGTCGTCTTACCCTTTCGAGATCCGTATTGGAACGTTCTATATACGTGAATCGCCTCGATTTTGTCCCATTTGTCTCGCCAAGGAAACTCGCGGAATGAATTTTCTTAAACGGATTGTATTGCTTCTGAGAAAGAGGGTTGATAAATACATCAGGCACTTTAATTAAATCTCGTAATGTGTGCGGCTCATCCGTGTTCGTCCGTGTCGTCGATCTTCAGCGCCGCGCGCCGGGGTTTCGATCGTAAAGATGTCCCGGTGCAATTTCTCTTCGTGGTGTTCGTCATTAATACTACAAAAGGCTTACCGGGAACGCAATCGCGCACACCAGTGCGAGAGGGACAGATTTATTTTCATAACGTCGCGAGAATCTAAAAGTAATTACCACGTTTCTCATGAGGCGTTTAGGATTTCATTCTCTGAGAGGATATGCTTGAGTCAATCTCGGATTCGCGTAAAATTTCGCCAGTGTGTAAAGTGGTTGTTACATGTAAGACTTATCTTTTTATTTATCGAGATTTTGAGACTTTTTATGTTATCCTAAATTCTTAAAGAGTACGGCACTATCACACAGTTTAAAGAACGTTAAACTAAAATATTATCTACCCTGTAAACGAAAGTTTTTTTTTTAAATTTAGCATGTATGTATTGTATAAAATGTCCCTCAAGGAGAAAAAATATTTATAAATTTTTAGAAAGATACATTTTGGGAGTTACATATTGTAAATTATAAAATTGTTATACATTTCAATTTTTTTTATATTATCATGCATATTATTTAGGAAATTATATAAACAACGGTATAATATTCTATTAGCCACTGTCGAAAATTTATCCAATACATGGCGCAAAGGCATTTATGTTCTTTTTATAGCTCATTAACGATGCATCGTTGCGCGCAATATGTATGATATCCGGGAAATCTTGTCCTAAGGTCGAAATTAATCGACGACTACTTCAACGGACTTGGTCATTATATGCCGACATTAACGAATGGAAAGAAACAAACATACACCCGGCTATCTCGGTCAGAGACTTTTCACCCAGAATAACTATCAGACAAACACGAATAGGATAATTAACTCTGCCATATTGAGACTCCGAAATGAGATTCGCATTTGCACACACGTGTGTTACATACATATTTATCGACAGCAGCTGAAATTCGGACAACATTTTGTATCGAATATTCCTAAGAGAGGGAGAGAGAGAAAGAGAGACTGGATTTAAAAGTATCTCATCATTATTACGTTATACTATGTATTAATTACAATATATATACGTATATTACTGCTTGGAATTCCTTTTAAAATGTGTTAGAAATTTTAAAAACTTTGAGGAAGGGAATTAACTCTGTTGATTCTCTTAAGCTTGTTAAAATGATTTCGTAGGTGTGCAAGTAATTAATTAAGTGAAATTCAATAATCGAGTTTATTTTAAATATGAGTTTATTTTGAAGAAGCTCATAATCCATGGCTTTAATTCGTTTATGATTTTTTGCTTTTGCTTTTTAAATGAAACGTACGTGTCGTCACATCTCCTTAACTATCATGAATTGTTAATAAAGTTGCAAATCTCTTATTTCTTTAAAGCACTTTTAATTTTGTAAGTTTATCGAGTATATGTGCGGCATTTCGTTACATATTAAAGATTTCGACTCGAATGAAGCCGGAAATGTCTCGATAACTCGGTTACTATTTGTCTGCAGTCTCGACTGTGCATCATGAAAATTCGATGGAGCTAAATCCTTCTCTAATTTATCCTTTATATATGGTGATATATGTACTTTGGGATTGTCACAGTCACAGTCATCACTATATTAGGCTCTTCTCTTCAATATATTGATAAATTTTTACTAATAGCATTAATAGTATTATTGTATATAGCTGCGTATCAGAATATTCCTGTCCCAATACATAATGAAATGTATTCGATATGCGATCTTTATGACTACATAGTGAATAATTTATTTAAGTGATATTTATTCGCTTTTAACCACAAGTCTTTGTAGCACCTTTCCGGAAAAAAAATTGCGAATAATATTACTACTTAAAAGAAATTTATTTGATTCTCTGACTTTATTAAATTGTTCTATCTTTATCCTGTATGCGTTATTAGACTATCGATGGCGCCGTATCGATAAACTTTTTTTTCTCTTCATTTCACAGAGATGACTGTTCCGCATAGTCATTTGGGTTTAACGAACTCACATACATTTACACATCATACATACTCAAAAACACATAGACACTTTTTTATGAACGATAGTGCAATAAACGTTTGAGGGAAAATGGAAGCAAGCTAGTTGAAAATTAATGAGAATAAGAACTAGATTTATAATGCGTTTAACAGCAGAGGATATCAAAAGCTCATTTTTATGTGTATATATCCTCTAATTAAAAAGAAATCTTTTGCTTTGTCATAGTTTCGGTCCCGTAAGTTATAAGACCTGCTGACTGTCATAATTACACCAATACTTTATCTTAATACCTCGACGATGTTAATACCATAGGATAACTACTACGCGCGTGTTCATAGTATATATATACGTACTTACTCCGTAGGCCGCGAGGTAACATGTTTATTATACGTATATGAAAAGTCACGTACCGCGCACACACATAATACAGTTACGGTCGCGTGTGCACGTAGGACGACGATGCTGATGTGTACCTGCACACAGTCGACTGCATTACCATACATATTGATCCAGCCTAGAAAACGCGCTCGTAGAAATCGCCTCCCCGCCGGACGTTGGCCCCGACACATTTTGACAATGTTCGTCTCCGGTTACGCTTCTCGATTTTTTTGTCCACGGTCTATGAGTCACACTCTTCGCTCTCCTGTGGAGAGCGTCTCTCGACGAAATCATTCCCGACGCCGGAATTTCCGCGTCCTATTCGCCACTGCGATACGCGTTTCGTGATACGTACAAACGCGTTAAAAAATTTTAAATATACCTTAAGCGTTAAAAGACCTCAATACTTGGCGCGAAACACCTAAAGATCCTCTTGGCGATACAGGTTCGTCCCAAATTCATGCTCATCCGACGCGGCGCGGCGCGACGTTATCGTTTACCGTATCCGGAGCACGCTCTTGCAAAATGTCTATTATTTTCTACACACGGAGAAACGTACCCTCGGAATATAAAAGGAGACACAGGTGCAACGAAAGGAAAACATATATACCTGCTCGTTTAATTCATCGCACGTAACTTGCGATTTATATTCAACAAGACCGGATCGAGAGGTCTTTTCCTATCATATATTAATCGCATCCTTTCGCGATGCGTGCGTTTTTCTAGAACAGAATCCATGGAGGCGTAATATTGTGTGCGTGGTAAAACGGTTAGTATCAAATGTTAAAAAGAAGATGTTAAAAATCATCGCGGCACGAGCGGACTCCTCCTTCTTGTAGACGCACACGTCCGGCTAAAAGAATTTTGCTGATGACGTTTGATGACATCGCGCGTTTTGCAGGTGCAGCGCGAATTCCTACCGCCGCGCAAATAGTTGCGTAATTCGTGATCCGTATCCGGTTTTAACGAGAATCTACGTTGCGTCTGTCGCATTAAGCACGAGCTTAATTAAATTATTTTTTTTTTTTGTTAACGAGCTCCGCAAAGAGATGCAAGAGGAAAACGACGGTTACTACAAATCTTTAATATTTATAACACACGCGAGGAAAGTCCGTTGGAAAAATCTATATTTATGCGCGAACGTGATTAGCGTATACTTACGGAAAATCCGATTAGCGCTGCAACCAGAAATACTTCTGGTGCATTTTCTGTTAATAATAAAAGCGGTTGCAAGTTTCATAAAAGATACAGAAACGTTCGATTTAAACGTCACAATTACTGCATTTAATTCTGTTAATCTGTAGATTTTACATCGGCATAAAATTAAATCTGGTTAGATTCAAATATCAACGTATACACATAAATATAGATGTTGTATTTATTTTTCTCAAGTTTTTACATACAAACTAATAAGGAGATTCACATAATTGATTTATATATTTTTTAATTAGTTTTAAACGTTGAAGATAATATATACACAGAGAGAAAAAAAATGATTGGAACAACCATAATTTAACTATAATTCATAGTTATTTTATGGGACAACCATAAATTAATAACGAATCCACAAGAAATCCTATATTCAGAGGCGAATGAGAGTGCCGCGTTGTTGTTGATACGCCAATCAATAAACTTGGATATATAAAATCCTTTATTCAAAATTACATGTATTTAATACGTTTCGACTCTTTTTTGAGTCATCTTCAGCTATAACATATACGCTCCAATTGAATATCGAAGTAAGTCACATCGAATTGATAGATTTGATGTTCTTAAGTCTAACGAGATTCAATATGAAGAAAACGCAAATACAAGTAAAATCGCAAACCATGGATCGCCAAGCATCTTACACTGTTATAAACTTTCATAAGCACAATTATGTCAAAAAATTTTTATAATTTTTAAACAATAGACTTGAGTGTAATAATATCTATGTTATCGGTTTCATAACTAATTTTAAACTGAAGTATAACATTCTTAATAATACATCCTACGGTAAAAGGTACAATTGTAAGTCAAACCATAAAACATAATACAGAATAAAAACATCTTTCAAACTAACACAATTATACAACATCAATGTTATTAAAAACAAATAAATAAGTCAATTTAATAAGTTCTTTATTTTATTTCATTTAAAATCGTTATGTAATTTGAATTAAGACAATCTATGTCTGTTCGCTTATTGAGACCATTATCCTGCATATGAATGTGAATGCACTCGGATATTAGACGTTTATACAAAAATCTCTCTGAATCTAAAATCATCACTTTATCCCAATCATGATTAAATTCTATTCTATGATCAGTAATCACTGACTGTGCGTCTGTCTGTATTCCTATTTATGTGATTACGATGTTCAGAAATTCTTGTTTAATTTCATAAATTAATAATTGTTTTGACTATATGAAATATAGTAACCCGAACATTAAATTATGATCATAATGACCATAATATATTTTTTAGTTATTGTTACCACGTGTAAAGAGTAAGCGAATATTGGAAAAATGGTTACATTCATTGTAATTATGATTGCAATTACTATACATAAAAATGGTTATTCTATTTATCATCCATATTTCCATATACTTTACTATACTAATATTTGAAATTATCATAATTTATAGTACAATTTTTGTACCGTTTGGTAGAACTATACATATATGGTCATTGTTACTAATATTATAGCAGTAATAACTATAAAAATGATGCTCCTAACCATAATTATGTTACCATGCAATTATAGTCCCAAATACGATATACTTTTCTCTCAGTGTATATATGTTAATTTCAAGTATAACCAATTGCTCAACATTTTTTTCATTTTATCAAAAGATACCGATATTGTCATTTGCTTTCGTGTTCCTTTGAGGGCACTCGCTCTCGAGAATTTTCTATCAACATGCTCCCGACGGTGTCATTTCTCTTGCTGGAGAACGCGGTCTGAAATTACACGGGCACGCACGGGGAACCGCACGCGTGACAGACATGCCCGAGGTCCCTCGGTGATGGGACCGACGATTGTTCGTACGCGAGGCTCTTACAGCGTGAAATGCAACCGCGCATATACGGAATATTTCGTAATTAATATGAAAGAGGAGAGTTTTCGGTTGTGACCTGCATTCTCGTTAAAATACAGCCAAGTACATCACCTTGTACTACACGTTACTTCCATTCTTAGCCGTAATAGTTGAGTAACACGCAACTGCGAAGAAGCATGAGATATTTGACACATGTATTTTATCTTTTTATTACCAAAAAAATATGTTTCTATTTATTAGGTATACAGACGTAGTTGAAGCACTTTTAATTTCCTCTTTCTCCTTTCTCGCATTCGACATTAAATTGCTTAACGTGTGGCAACTTGGCGCTCTTTCGAAGAATCGACACGGATTTCAAAAGAATGGTCGTTAGGCTCTCCACAATAGTAACTGCGGGTAATTAACTTCCTGACCGGATTCAACGTTGCCTTCGTTGAACATTGAGCGACGTATAGTATTGTGTAAGAATGTATACTTTTACAGCTTAAACTGATCACAAGTCGAATAGTTTTACAGACAAATTTATAAACGAATCATAAATTATAATAATCCTCGAGCCCCAAACACAATGCGAGGAAACAGCAATAGTGATAGAAATAACGATAGAAATAGAGGAATCTAACATTCAAGAATATTAGGTATATGTGCACGCAGAATAAAGCAGTAACGATAAATTTCCGTTGGAATTCTGTGTCTTTTACCTTATAGCCTACCAATCAGTGTTCAGATTTTTCATTTTGTTTATATACCTACCCTGTAATCTTGAAGCAAATGGAGAAATATACTACGATTTACATACGCGATCAGATTGGTTGGTCTTTTTATTTCTTTCGTGGCATTGTGCAACGGGAAGCGACAATTAAATCTCGCTTATTTCTATACTATTTCTACCAGTGTTCTTGTCACTGTTGCTTCACATTGTATTTAGAGCTTTAAACTGACAATCATAATCACCAAAATATAACTTATAATTCTAAAAGAATAAAAGAAGTTGTGATTAGTGCTATTTTCAGTATCAGGTATTATAAAATTGTGTGTGTTTATATTTAATCATTATATTTTTATCATATTTGCTATTATTATTATAGATATTTTTATATTCTGACAGATAGAAGTATTGGGTTGGAAAAATTCGTAACGCTACGAACTTTAAAATTCAAGCAGTTGTTATTTTATTAAAACGAAAAATTATATTTAAAAAAGGTCACTATGTCTCATAATTCCGTTAAAAATAATTACACTGTAACTAAAAAAAAAAACATATTCTTAAAGTTGTGAAATTTTGTTCCATCGAATGATATATTAACTAAATTTAAAAAAAACAGTGTAGACAAATGAAGTAACGTTACGCACTTTTGTTTCTGATTCAATTTATCTAAAGTATATCTAAATTTGAAAATAATGAAAATCACATTCGGTTAAATAGCTTCTCTTAAATAAGAGAAGCCTTTTATACACACACACAGTTATATCATATTTTTACCTCATCTCGTGTTCGTTCTCGTCAAGTGCACCAGTCTTGTTAAACTCACAAGCCATCGTAAAAATTACAGTCGTTCGAAGTTGTGCGCCTCCTCGGGGAGACTTTTGTAATTCACAGAGTTGTCCTCGGGAAGTTACGAGTTCCTCGCCGAGAGAAGCAACTGTTTTCGCAACGACTGCATAACTATCGGTGGAATGTTACGCGTCTGATCACCGTGTAGGTAATCGGCGCGAACGAGGTAACGCATATCCGCTAACAGTCCACGAAGCAGAGCCTTTGACCTTTACCGAGGTGTAAACTCGTAAATCATGTTATGCGACTGAGCGAAATCACGCCTACGTGTCTGTGAGATTGTCAAAGGATCTGGAGGATTAAGTGGTTCCCCTGATCGTCCATCCGATTATGACGTTCGTATTGCGGTGGAAAAACGTTTTATCCGTTATGACACGAGGTTCTTTTTATTATCACGCGCGTTCATCAGAGTCGTGAGGCCGGTACGTTGCGGTTATTATCTCGGCGCGCTCGTTATTCGAAAGAGGAAAACGAACGAAGTAGGTATGCAATTTGTAATTATGATACTTGCAACGTCTCGGGATTGTCGACTTTCCAATTTTACGCTGCTCCGCGTGGACCAATTCGTGTTTAACTCGCACGCGTATATATGTATGTATGTACACGACAACGTATAATTGCGCGGTAGTAATTCGCGAAACACAACATCGGTGCAATCTTACGCATTTCCGTTATTCTTAACGGACATTTTCCAGCAACGATATGCAGTTTAACACTTTTAATTATTTCATCCTTGTTTAATGTTGACCAACAGCAAAGATATAATGATTCATACTGTGTTACATTGTGTGTTCTTACTGGAAAACGCCCAAAATATTCTTCGTGTATAATTCTGTTTTCTCGAAGTTATATCTTAAGAAGACTCTTGCATCTCCTGGACGTTAGATAAATTTAGTAGATTCCCTACGAAACAGGAAAGAAAGCACGTCTCTCGGGTCGCTGCTCCGTCCTGGTTTTGACTCGAAAATCGAGAGGATATACCGAATTGGCCTCTTACCTTGTATCCGGCCGGGTTGCGGTCTCTTTACGTCGCAAGGAGGGAAAGTCGATAGGTATGCATAGGGCATGAGCACGGCTCACTAATCCGCAGCCGCGCTCTCTGGGTTGTGGACGACGTTGCATATTCAGCGGATGGAGATTCCGGAGGCGCGCGGACCGCAGCCGGTGAAACAATACATTAATTAGCCGGGCCTTTTGCAGTGCAAAGGGCTCTCTCGCGACCGCGTGCTCGCTTGCCAAGAGAAGCCGGACCCCTGCGGGAACAGTCCCTCTGCTCGGTTTTAGGCGGACAACTCATATAACTTCCTCCTACGTAACCCGGTGCGACCATAAATCCGAGGGACGTTCAATATTTATGGGGGCTGCGGTAGCTCGGTTACTTTAATCTCTACTAGCTAAGCAGAATACCACCCCACGGCAGACGACTGCATCTGGATGCCCTCGGATATATGCAGGTCTTGTGATATGAATCTACGCGGCAGCTGGCTTTAAGGTTTCGACCGCGAAAGTGTTACCGCGTATACCGTGCGCGATAAAGTCGTGCTATAAAATCTCGGAAATCATCAAGAAAGATCAGAAAACACTTCAACAAGCACTTAACTAATTAATACTTGACGCTTTTTTAAATATTTTTATAACTTTAACAAGCTAATACTTCCGTACTTAAATTTGACAAGTGATTTATAAAAAGATAATAATAGGAATAAAATAAGAAAAGATTTTAAAATATTAATATTTACGAATATATAAATTAACGACTACATTAATATATGAAGGAGTGAAAACCATTGTAGTTATTCACTTAATTATAATATTTCGAGAGCCAAAGGTTTTTTCAATATATTTGCAGTTGACTGCAGAACCAATATGACCTCAAATCGATAAATTTAGAAAATGACTCACACCACTATCGTTTCATCCCTCCATATATATATATATCTTAATTAAAATTTATATTAATTATAATAATCTTATTACCTCTAACTAATTGTAAGATTATTTAGCAATCATCGATAATAACACTTAATGGCGTTTCGTGAGGACGTTCCGCAATACTTCGCAAGTCGTCGTAGTCGTTTCGAAAAAAACAGAAGCGTGTTGTTCGTGCTCGTTTATGTTCGCATATCGCATCGCAACGAGTTTGTTGCAAGAGTGCGCGGAAAGATACCGTAGAGCCGATGCGGCGATTCGAAAAATAGCCGGGCGATATACTATTAAACGTTCTAGTTACTCGCTGGAAAATCTCGCATGAATTGGGATTCGCAATTGACTTTTTCACTATTAGATATCAAAGGAGCAACGATAATCCCAATCCCTTGAATTAAATGACATTCTTTTATTTTTAACTTTTATGTATGTCAAAATGCAAAACAAACCATTTTTGTAGATAATTTTAAAATAAACAATGTTTTCTTATTAACGTATGCACTTAATAAATAATAAACTAAACAATTTATTATAATATTATATAGTTTATTATATAAACTGCAATTTATTATATTTACTAAGTGTATACGATAATGTGGACATTGTTTATTAAAGTAAAAGATACAAGCACGTATGACAAAAATCGTTCGTACATGCTGCGTATTTTCGCACTCGATTTCTACTCTCCATAAATCACGCGAGCGGATTGCCGCCCTTAATACGGGAGATCGGCGAGTCGCGCACAAGTAACGCTTCATTATTTCGAGTGGAGTAATGAGAGTCTAGCTGCGACGCGGTAAATTACAGTGTTTCATCGGCCTGATTAGACCCCGAAGATCCCGAAGTAAGAACGCGCGGTATAAACTTCGTTATCTCGCGAGATACGCTTTCAATCGGAGGTGCTGATTAACATGGCGGATATTTAATTAAATCGGAAGTATTATTGCTCGGCGTCTACCATCGTGGTTTATCATTTATTTCACATTTACCCTATACTTATAGTAGCGGTGAGACGCTACTGTCTTGATTATTTACGCTTGTGAACTAAACATTGACTCATCTATATTATTTGCTCTCATGGATTAGACGTTAGTCGGTCAATAACGCCATAATAATAATAACGCTCTTATATTGGCCCCATCAAGTAATAGGAACTTTCGTGCCCGTTAATGGGATACTTTCTTAAGTATCACAGATGCCTGATACGGTCTGAGCGTCAAGCAAACAGCTTAAGACGCGTCCGCTTCCGAGTGAATTTCACGCTTATTAGTGTCGCCTGATCGATCGATCCGGAGGATTTTACGAGTCCGATTAAACTGATGGGCGCTGTTGCACAACCCGGTGAAGTCAAGGTACGGGATTCCCCTTGTCCCACATTCCTCGCATCCTTGACGAAGTTTCTCGCAACCGCTGTCATTTCCTTACACAATAGATATTTATCTATTTATCTGAATTCAGCGCCTGAATGCCAGGCCATGAAAAAGCTGTCGCAACGAATGATTCACTCGTGTGCTTGTATCGTTACGGGGTCCATCCAATGCCGTGGAGTTTTTATTAATTTTTCTGATTTGACGATTTGATGGAAAACTTGTCAAATTTCTGCTTCATCTTATTAGAATGTCTACGGAGTAGGAAAAGAGTGTGTAATTTATTATGTTATTTATAATATACTTCGTAATGAAACATTTTTTAATATATGTAGGATTAGATAATCTATTCTCACAGTGTGAATTTAACACTCATTGTCTTTATAATTTTCACTGTCAATATTAACACCAACATGATGTAGATTTCAAACCTCCGATGTATTTATATATCAACACCATTATGGTGAAGATTGAAATTTTGGTGTTACAGCTACATCAGTGTTAATATTTAATACCAATACAGTGAGAATTATGTAGACATCACTATTTTTTAGAGTGTACTCAATCTTATTAACATGTATAAATTTGGCTTCGATATTTCCATTTGTTTAATAGATACAATGATATATATTGGATGACATTTTCATTGCGCTCGGAAAGTCGATTAGAACTCGAAATACATCGGTGCATTATTTGATTTTAAATTGCAATTACGTATCGAAGCAAAACTCACGCCAGTCTAAACGCTATTACTGACAGTTCTAGAAACCAGATTCTGAAAACGCGAACGCTGCAGTGTGTCGCGTGAATGGCACGATATCGTGCCGCAGTTATTGTGGCCGAGTATAGTTGGCGATATATAGTAGATTCAATATGGCTTCCGTAAGATCAACTGTGTTCCGGATTTAACTCGGATAGACGAAACGTGAATGCTGTACATTACGCGTGTCTACGGTCGAAGGAAAGCCGAACTCCAAATACGATTTTGCTTGAGAATGGAAACTGCTAACAATAAGTATATAACGTGAGTTAATTGATACTAGAATCGTAGAAAAAATGTCTTCGTATTATATATATAACAAGAGATTTTGATTTCCCTAAAAAAATTAAAATCAAATATAATTGCCTAAAAATTGCACTGTGTGCACTAATTGTAAGTTAAAATGTTCAGACGGGGGGTGCAAGAATATAAAAAAACAGACCCATTGTTTGTGCAAATAAAATTGAAAATCAGAAAGCTAACTTCATTTATCTAATAATAATAAGATTAAGTTCTTTTTTTCATTTATCTGTTGCAAAAGTCTCATAATTTATTCACGATTAATAAAGACTTTCCGTCATTTATCGCGTAATCTAACAATTATGTTATCAGAAAATTACTCGGATTTATACATATTGGATTGTACAAATGACGACTTCTCTAAGATGTAGATAAAAACTAGTTTTAGAAAGAAATTAAATTGTATCTACAAAGTTCTCTTTTTCTTTCTTTCTTTCTATTTATTTTTTAAAGACGCGATTAACCCCCGCTTCCTGAAGGACGATAAAAATGGACCTTTAGCCAATTAAAATCGATGATTGTATCCGACATTATCATACCGCGGGGCAATTAAAGCCAATTACCGCGTGTTCCATTCGTGTCACCGATCACGTGACACAATTTGCATCGTGAACTACTTTTACCATACAAGAGAATAGGCGCCTATCTTAATGACGCGTGTGCCGTAATATGCCTTGGGCACGTACATGTATGTGTATGCGAAGAACAGATGCATAGGATCTGCCTCTGCGTTGTGTATCGGTTTCTCTTTTCTCTATACGAAGAATGGTCCCTCGATATCATCGACCTTGATAACACTTGTGAAACAAGTCGTGTCTCCATGTTAAGACGAGCCTCTACGAACGTGACGAATTTTTCTCGTATTCAACAGATAGAACGATATCAGGCACTAAAAAAGTCTCTGTTGTTAGACAAATGTAACCTTTATGTTGGTACATGGTTTAAAAATATACAAGTAAGACATATTTGGTAGATGGAATGCTCAGAACATCTAAAAAAAATGTTTAATTTTATAGTTATATTCAATTTACTAGTAAATATTCAATTTACGCGTTCATTTTATATCTTTACGCGAGATAAAAGAATATAAAACTAGTAAACTTTAAGGTTTCTAACCATTCGATCAATACTTTTTTCTTTTCCATGACAAAGAAAACTGTATCTGGGATGTTGTGTAATTATTCCATCTACCCACTTAAAGATTAAAAACTGAAAACGATGTGATTTTACAATTAGATTCCAAATTATGCTGTAGATACGCAAAACTAATTATGTTTATTTATGATTATGAAAGTGTATTGTATCGATGTATTGTATAAATACATTTTTCTATAGAAAAAGTATATATACCTAAAACATCAAACGTTATTTTACTAGTTTTAACTTTTGAATTGATATTTACGATATTGTATGCGATGGTATACAACATAAAGTAATGTATACAGTTTCTCGTGTGCGAGAGATTTAAGATCTTAGCGTATAGTAAAATATATTATGCATATACGAGGTATTAATTATTGCCGGATTAGGATCAAGTTTCAGATCGATTTTTTGTGCATCCATCGAATGCAGCGTGAAACTAGCGTGACTTCCTGCTTAAGACGTTCTTTTCATTCAGCAGGTAGGTTTATGGGCGGATAATCAGACGTGTGTGATTAACGATCGCTCTTTCTCCCTCCGTTTCTTCATCCCTCTCTCCTCGTCCCTCTATTATATTTATCGTTTGATCGAAGGATGGTAGGCGAGAAGCGAACTCGGTACTTCGGTTATTCGATCGGTTTGGATGAAATCGGCAGTAACGGTATACCACTCATTACGAATCGTTCGTAAGGTCGTGGAATCGAGGTAAGACTTATATCCGCGATATTTGCAATCGTATGGATAATGGGGTTCTTACGACACACCACGCTCGACGAACAAATAATACATTCGTGGAAGTATTTGACGTTTAACGTTTGCTCAAGGAAGCGCGCATTCTCCGAAGACTCCATCGCGCGATAAATCGAGCGCCATGCATGACAGATCGGTCTTAAGATTCTTAAGCCGCGATAAATAAATCTTAAGAAGGAATAAGAAAAGATCATTCAACCCTAAGATACTATCACTATTCAATGATACAGTACTGTTATCGATTCATAAATTTCACCAGGAAATAATTTCTTAATTAATGTAATATATAAGTTTTTATGTACACATTTTTAATGAAAATGTTTATAATCTTTTGTAAACACAGACAAAAAAAAATTCTATAATTATTAAATTAAAAGAAGAGAAAGAATACCATTAAATTCTATCCTGAAATAATGTGAAGCATGTAATCCAGTTGTGTATGTGTGTGTTAGTATATCTCTTTGTAATATTTAAATAAAATATATAATAATATAAAATAATAATATACTCAAAATTGCTTAAAAATTGTGAAATCACTTATAACACTCATCATTATAATATTACTGAAGATCGGGAGATCTAATCTGATATAACAGACACACAATTCTTAAAAGTTTATTTATTCTACTCTTTAAATCTTTTGGAATGGAATCTCTAATAAAGAGTGAAAATTCAAAATCTTGAAAAAAGTGACTCAATTATCAATCTTTAAAAGAGAGATCTCACTTTTCAGAATATGATTCACTCTAAAAGAGAGTAGCTTTTAGCATGACAAATTAATTTTCTATAATGGTCACTGAAGACATAGCTTCAATGACCTCACTCATTTGTACGTCAAATTTATCGATAGTACTCTATCATCAATGATATGAAAATGTGATGAGCAGCTTCCGTTTCAATCGAAATATTAAACGTGCATACATCAACTGTATACTTGTGTTATAAAATAAAAATCTTCTATCTTGATTACGTTGTGATTGCAATGCGTGATTGTGCGTAGCTGTATAAGCAGGTATATTATCTTTTTATCATTTCAACAATCGTATAAGGCAAACAAATAAAATGTTATCATTTTAAGCAATTTCGATACCAGTTTGGATGTACGTGCGCGATAAACACGATTTCATCGCAGACGAAAGTGATCGGCGTTCTGCTATGACTATCATTCCATTTTGGTTAATCGCAACTTTCTCGGTTAGCGAGAATTAGAAGGGAAAGAAAAGGAAAAATATAAAACTAGAGAGCAAATGGGTGGGAGGAACTGGTATAAGAGAACCAGCTTGCAAGATCTACGCTAACGAGCAACAGGACGCGTTCAGTATTAAGAGCAGGCGACCACTTTCGCATTCAAGAAGTGGTCGACGCTCTGTAAAAAAAAAAAAAAAAAAAGGAGGAAAAAAGTCTTGTGACCGACATGTTCTTCACTTCGTGGCAGTATGATCCAAAGTAGCCGGAGAAAGTCATAGCATATGTATAAAGTAAATCTTGCTTATCTTATCTAAGATACTTCCTGTGTCACGATCACATCTTGAATCGCGCGCAGTTACATCCGAGCTGAAATGTTAACTGCTAAAAATATCAGCTATTAATAACGACAACCTTAGGCAAAACGTGTGCTAATGATGTGCATACATTTCCTCCTTCGCCACTCTTAGAGCGAAAGCGACAATAATGACCTTGCTTTCGTCATTATGACTATACTGTGCTCGAATTGATATAAATTAATCACTCGATCGTGTTCACTCTGCAGTAATTTATCTTTGTCTCCTTTCAATTAATTGCCCAAATTTTTCGAAGAACTCGCGGTTTCCTGATTCTGTTCGATAAGGTACGCAGAATGACGCTATTTATATGGAAACTTGATATGGGAAAAACTATACTTATATGGCAAATTCAGTCCCGATAAAACCAGTATTACAGTTTTCACTGTACGATGTAGCTTAGTGTGATGAACAGACACAAAGCTAATGGATAATTTTTAGGCTACGGTATATCAAAAGTGTTCTATAGAACCTCCTGTAATATCTAAAAATGTTTCGATAAATACAGTTGTGAAAATAATGTTGTTGGATCATCAAAATAATTATTGTGAAATACTTAAACTTGTTGCTAGAGTATCAAAACTTTTGCAATACCTATTATGCTTCCTACGTATGTAATTATTTTGCGGATCTCCAACAAAATTTATTTTCAAATCTTTATGTGTGCACGCGCGTGTGTGTGAGCACAAATTTTACATCTTTGATGCATCACAGCTCTAAAGTTAATTTATTATAAAGCTTTGTGTTTATAACGTCATTTAGTCATTTATTCACATTGAACTACTTTATATATGTGAAAATTAATTATTTTGTCGAGACCTAATTTTCTATATAATTATAGTCCTTTACAAGGAATGAAGAATCTTTCGTCTCTCTCGGTTTTCAGGACACCTTTGTTTTTTTATCTCCGTCGTGAAATAAGGAGTGGTAGAGAAAGAGAGAGAGAGAGAGAGAGAGAGAGAGAGATGCATCGTGATGCATTGCTGAGGGTGTTCGTAACCCCAGAGTATCGCTGAAATGTCGTGCCTCACCCTTCCCGCTCCCTTTTCTCTCGATTACGATGGCCGCACGCGACGTCCCGCGGTTTCGGTTGCACAAGACTCTCGAAAGGTCAGGAGTGCAACGCGCGCGGATTCCCTTTCTTTGCGGCACACGCAGGCAGGCGTATGCGCCCACCTGCGCTACCTGAACCAGAAAATGAGACATCATGCGGCGCGTATATATCAAAAAATGGACATTCTTTCAGCAAACTTCAACTTCTTCACAATCTTTCTCGAACACCCTTCAACTCCCTTTCATCACGGAAGTTGATGAAAATATGAGAAAGTAAGATGTTCGCGTTCTTGTTTCTATATTTTAATTAAAACGCGGGAAAGTCGCTTTGGAGTAAATTTATCGCTTTTCAAGTATAGTACTTAAATTTTAAATTCAAAGAAATCTTTTTTATTGGTTTATACATTAAGCTGCATATATACAATACATTGTGCACGCGCGAAGCAATAATTGACAAGGTAATTAAAATTGTTAAACGCTTGATTTGAAAGTGAAATAAAAATTGGAATAGAAAGTAAGAATATTATTCTAGTGCAACACTTTCTTTCCGTCATGTATTTATTTCAGATAAGTAATTTTCGTTATCATCTCTCGCATATCGATACGACGTGAAAGTAAAACGCGAGATAACGAAAATAATTTATCAGAATATTATGGGAAAGCTGCTCTAGGATAATCCCATTGGTAGCGGAAGGCTTGATCATTTTTCGTTACCTCAGTGCCAAGTGTTGCAAACGTGCGGGTCATCCAGGAGAGTCCTCCTCCAGGCTAGAATATTATCCTCGATAGGCTTGTCTTGTCGGCCGTCTGTCAAGCACGTTCGTGTTTACTGCTGTTTGTAAATCACACGGCGGACAGGCAATTAGCGAGCCCGGCGAAAAATCGAGCTTCACGTCGTGGGAACGCTTTACAACCGCGACATAGTACGGCGACGATGCAGTTGACTATATTCGCGGAATACGGCGACAAATTGTGCTATCATCGTCAGACGATTCCGGGAAAGAGTCGCCTCGCCTCGCCTTGCCTCGCCGCGATGCATAATCACGCGCATTGTCATTAGAAACAATGAGCCAGATCTTTCTTCGTCACGCGTGCGGAAGAGATTGTCGCGTGCGACACTCGACATGGGAAATTAATACATAGAAGTACATATAAGCACCAAGGTGATGTGAGATTCGAGGATGAATGTGAAGTTCGAAGATTATTTTTACGAAACTGTCAGTAATTCTGACAAATTGTTTGCGATAATCATGCATCCTATTTTACGTTTAAGGCAATTATGAAAAATACTACGAATCTTTATCTGATCTCTTCTAATTTGGTTCTTGCTTTAGGGCCATTTTCATTAGTTTTATCAAAACCAAAAGTAGAAATAGGAGAGACGACGGAGAGTACAGCGCAGTTACCAGTACACAAAGAAATAAAGTAAAAAAATTTTCGTGGTGTTACTGCGGTAGTTTATTAGTGTTGCGTTTCAAGTCAAATGAAAAAATTTCGGCGCGCAATCGAAGAATTACATACATAGTATATAAATTCACACGTAATTATTTAGAAGCACCCATGATCCAACTTAGACCGCTGTGGCATTGACTCATTCGGTTTAAAAAAATTTTATTCTTTTATTCAACAATTTACTTTATATCCAAACAATTTGTACGTTCCGACTCACTTATACTCCTCAGAATTGAAATAAGTACAAATTTAGTGTGTATACATCCTTTACATGTCAAAATTGTGTCATCAAAAAATTATCAGATTTGCATATGTCTTTTATCAATCTCCGATTAAGCTAACTAACATTTAACTCGCGGTAGTGTCAATAATTGTTTTGGAAGAAGAAGAGAAAGAAGAAGTGTGATACATTGAACTGGCACTATTGCGAGTGAACTAGTTAACTTATAATCGGAGATTTGTGATAAAGTTCTCTTCTACCAATGTAGTTTAATTTTAATCTCGGTTTAACTAACTCTTCATTCTTTCTAATTTTTTAGAATTACAAGAGAGAGCAAGTTATACCAAGATCAGCATTAGAAAGATAAGAATGCAATGTGATTACTAATAACATAACAAAAATATACCGGAGATATTTAATGTCGTTTTTACTAATGTAGATTAACTTGTTCTAGATTTAACTTGTTCTCCATCCTTTTTAATCTTTATAACTACAAAAAGATGAAGAGAGTTAGTTGAATCAAGATTAAAACATTAGTAGAATGAGCATAAATGAAACAAACCTGTTTTATTTACATTCACTGATTATATACACGAATCTTTAAGTTTCTGTGTCATTATAAGTATCATCTTTTTATGAAAGGGATTTGCAATAGGAAGGACTGACTATGAGAAAAGGTCAAGTTGGTTGTTAAGGAGTGAAATTAAGTAGGAAAAACGATCCTTCGTTTCACCATATAAAATCGTTCGGGAATGTAAATCGACCTATGCGATCGTGCGGTACGGAGATATACAGGATTACACTTCTCAATCATATTTCATATCGGTTTCAAACTTCTTAAATTATATAGTTGCATCTCCTTACGGACCTCGCTTTTTATGAAAAGCACGAAGGGAAACATTTGCTATATTAAATAACGACAGACGAGAATGTAAAACGAATCAGATTTTAAATTAAAGACTCGCTTGCTAATTTCACTCATTTCAATTTACCGCAGACTTCCTAGGTTGTCAAGAAGTAATTTTTTATACAAATTTATTATGCCGTTGTCGTAGTAGAATCTTAACTTCAACTTGAGTTACATTTAATCGTCGCAGCTGTGTTCAGTTTATTTTAGTTTTTGGAAATCTTTTTGTCATTGAAAAATAAAATTATTTTACACTTAACAATTTGATAAATATCTCTCTGTATACTTATTATATTCATTTAGCATATTCTAAGCACATGATGTTTACAACAACAATTTCGATTCAATTTACTTTCTCATTTTATTGATCCGCTATTATCTTATGTTTAATTGACCCGATCCTAATCCGATACTTTTCGCCAGTGAGCCATTACATTAATATACCTCATAAATAATTATATTACTTCCGGCATACCAGTTTCTAATGTTAATTCTATTCACCCTCCGGCCTTCCCCCCCCCCCCCCCCCCCGAGTGAACGCGCGAGCGACGCATCGACGTCGAGGACGAATCACACAATCGCGCAGCTGACACAGCTCTCTCGTTGCGACACGGCGGAAGAGGGGTGGCTCATGGTCGAGGTTGGGGAAGTACCTCATCTACTAGGCTGGGTAGAGCCTTTGCATAGGGTAAAAAGGGTCGGGATGAAGTTGAGAGACGACGGCCACGAGGATGACGACGGCGCTAGAGCGCCTCTTGAGACGCGCACTCATTAATTCGCAGAATTTTCTAAAGTCGCCGTTGATAAGCCTGTAATTATGAATTCTCGCAGTACGTGCGGTTGCCGCGACGCGACGGCTGAGTGGTACGCCAGACCGTGATCTGCGACGAAGAAAGAAGAAAGTGACCGTCCGTCGTCGTGTCGCTAGTAACATTTTAATTGCTGCCTCGCCCTCGACGTCATTATCGCTAGCTTGACTGAGAGAATGACGTTCAACCTAGACATTATTACTTCCTCAATCTTGTCGCTCAATAAAGCTTCTACCGCACCGGCGGTATTAATTGATTGCACGTTCCATTTTAATTAAGATCGTTTAAACTAAAAGAGCTTTTTCCATTTAATACCGTTAGTGATTTTGTTAATTGAGATCTTACATACGACAGATGTTCCGTGATGAGATTGTACGACTTGCGTTGATTTACATTACGATGACGTTGAGTGAAATAAGACTGGCGGGAGGTAAAAGTTCACACTCTGGGGAAAGTATAGTGATTGGATAGGAAAGTAAGTTGAAGTGAACGGGAACAAAGTTAGCAAGCGAGTTTTTTCAATCAAACCCCGATTCACCCTCTAGTTCCATTCACTCGCCGTTGTTGTGGCGTTTTTTTCCTTCATATGGGAATTATTTGCCAATAGTATTCTTTTCTAAAGGGAATGTAAAGTTGAAAAATGCCGGAACTATTATTTTAGCGCAATATCTCATGTAGGTTTATTAGTACATGTTTTAATAATTACGTATAATTCCGGGATATAATAATAATATCGTAATATGGTATGTAATAATTTAATAGCAATTTTAATATGCGAGTTATAAGTTTGCAAGGTATCTTGTAATTAATACTTCAGTCCCCCATTCACTCGCCGTATGCTGCAGTATTTTTTCTCTTATGTGGAAATTATTTGCCAACAGCAAATTCTCCTAAAGAGAATGTAACGCCAAAACTATCATTTTGGTGCTATATGCTAAGTTCAATACATGTTTTAATAATTACATGCTCATTTGCTATAATAACTTAAACAGCAGAGTTTATCAGAAAATAAGTTTGTATACTGTGGATCATTAAAATTTTGTGATATTACATAAATTTGAAGTGCATCAAATAAATTGTTATGCAATGACTAATTATAGAGGAATAAAAAAACGTATAGTTTAAAAGTATATTTTCTCTTTTTTTTTTTTTGTTCTTTTTTTCTGCAAAAAAATGAGTATTTGTTTTAACAATTGAGCCATTGCGTCACATAACTCAACTCCGTAAGAATATAATAATATAATAATATTGTAATGTGTAACAATTTAATAGGAATTTTAATCCGAGAAATATTTGCAAGGTTTTACGTATATCTCTTGTAATTAATACTCGGAAATTATCTGTGACGGTCGGACCGTTTATCGACCGGCACGCGGCCACTGTCATCTCCTCGTTGTTCCGCGTGCACCGTTACATCCGGTGCGCCTACTCTTCGTGGGAACATCGCCCGCTTCCGATCGCACAGTAGCTGCCACGCTCTCTGGAGCGTCGTATTCTCGACAACGACGACGACAACGATGACATTTCCATCGTCTTCGAAGGAAGCATTTTCCACCTGAACAACGCGAACGCGCGGCAGTACAAAACGGCGCGGAAGAATGCGATCGTTCTCCGCGTTTCCGAGTTCGCACAATGCTTGAACATTACTGCGAGCTGCGCAATGCCGATCCATTTGCAGCATATTGGACGCGCATTACATGCAACGAGTTGCATTCGAGTGATGTTTTCTGAAGAGGTCTCAAAGAAACAAAAACTCGAAATGACTTTATTTTGACCCTGAACGTCGATATTCTTCTATGACGCTATACAGCCCAAATAGAGTCTTGGCCTTCCCATCTGGAGATGAGATTTCGAAACAATAATTTTACCGGAATTTGGATGTTAACTTAATGTTCAATCCCTGAGGTGGGGGGATTAGTTTCTTAACGTTCATATAAACAGTCAAATTTTATAATGAAAAAGTCTTCATTTTGACTTTTACGATGTCAAAATAAAATCATTTTGACTCTCTCTTGGTGCGTTTTCCTGGGGAATAACCTGAGGCGTCATTTGCTGCGGACGTCTTTTTTTCTCTGATGTAGCAGCGGCCTCAATATGCCGGCCAATTAATCGACGGGAGATATTGATCTGGTTAACATCTAGCACGGAGCGAATCGATGTTCACGCGTGACCGAACTCGTTGGAGATGAGCGGTAACATTTGAGTTTTCCGCCATTTATCGAAGTGTGAATTACCATTGCAAAATATTATTATGCGAATTTCCACCGCGGCGTGGCCATTTTATGGCTGTAAATTATATGTTCACGAGAAAAATTTTTAATGCGTCTAAATTGCCGTTTTAATTCATTATTATGCGTACAAGACCCCGTCTTGTCATGATTCGCATGACTAAACTTTCGAAAATTAGAAGTATCTATCTATACATATCTTCTTTTTTCTTCAGAAGCGAATGTCGCAAATTTGCAATGTCTATTTTAAAATTAAATTTGTGATAAATTTGGAATAAATTCAGATTTTATGCAAATTATATAATAAATAGGTTAAAAACTGAAGGTGGAAATGTATGTAGGCATTAAACACTGAATTCATTAAAAAGACTATACGCATTAATAGTGCAGATATCGATAAACATTTACAAGTTATTTTGTTAATAAAAGCAGTAAAATAGTTTTTTTTAAATAATAACAACAAGACGATGTCATCTTTAGAGAGTTAAATTAGATTAAATTATGTTTTTTTCTCTCTTTTTTGTTCTCAATGTGTTTACTATATAAATTTGTCTCGATTAATAACATCAATGAGAGATATCGTGCTTACGTAAACAAAATCTTATCGCATAAACAAAATCTTTCAATTTTCTCTTGTTTCTCCTAAATGATAACATAAAGATAGCTCCGCGTTTTTTTTCTCCCAGCTTTTTTCTCGTTCGGTCCTCGCCCCCGTGTTATCTCCTCGATGCAATGCTTATCCCGCCCTTCACGCGTCACAAACTTGATTCGCGTCTACAGTCGAGGGACTTGTTCAGCCGTACTGAGTGTTTTTCACCCTTTCCGCCGCGATTCATTGCGATGGCCGCTGTAAACCGAAAACGACCACCCACGTATAGGGGCGCATCGCCGCCATCGAGTGTTATGGCTGAAACGTCGTCTAGTCGGGTGGGATTTTCCGCTCTCGCTTTGCGATAAATTTTTATCCTATACAAATGAACAGATCCAATTTACTACAAACCGGCGTAGAACGAGAGAGACGAAACCTCTTTTCATGATGTCATTTCGGGAAGCAACGATTAGGGCAGATTGGAGATACATGAATATCGGAGATGTGCACGATTGTGAATAGCGAGATAAAATCAACAGGTTGTTATATTTAACATACCTCGAATATAAATAAATATTTAATTCAGATATTTATATATTCGAGATAAAATAATATAAAATTTACGGTGTTAATATCCGTTTATTGAATGTGAATGATTCCAAGTAAAAACAGTCAAAATGTTCATTTTTTGAAAAGTAGATCTTTGTTATCGCACCTGTGAAAATTTGCTTTGAGTTTTCAAGTCGTAAAAAAATTACATTATAAATATTGAAATTAGCGAAAAGCTTTACGAATATATGCGTAAACTGTTTAGGGTAATGTTAGTTGACAAAAATTTGCTTGAAACAAAATGCATGATTTTAAACAGAAATTTGCGTTGCGGAAAATTATGGCGACCCATGCACACGCATAAACGCATTCACGATCACGTTACGTTTTATTTAATTTATATAGTGCAGTATATAAGCCACACAAAATCGCCCTGCAATGCCGCTGTCTGCGACGAGTTGTTTCCGTAAATCGTCGCTCCGTCTGGCAAATTGAATTTCTGATGTCACGAGAGAGACGAGCGCACATTTGACGACCGTCAGCCTCCGGCTAGCAGACAGGAGGACAGTCCTTGAGAAGTCAATCCCTTAAAGCTTATCTAAAATTAAATCGGTGGCCAGGCGAATGACAGAAAGAGAGAGAGAGAGAGAAAGTGAGGAATCGGGAGAAAACGGAGGCCGGCAAGTGGAATTCCGGGATGCTATGTGTCCCTCGTAAAGCAGGAAGAATATAACGAAAGAAAGAGAATGTCGTCGCATCCGTGAGACAATATTCATTATATTACCTCAACAATGGATGATTATTACGATAAACAGGGATTCTCCCCATTTTTCGCCGTCTCGAATTGGATTAGCTTGCGTCGTCCTTGATCCTTGCACGTCGCTATGAACCACCGCTCGTCCACCATGCGATTCTACCCTACCAATTCCCCATAAAAAGGAGGAAATTTTTAGTCTTTATGGAGATAAACAACCGGACCGTATCTTTGGCTCCAACCCGGCGCGTAAATCGCATTACACGGATCCAAGGGTCAGAAAGATCTAGTATATATTGTACAAGCGGTTTTATCTTTCAGATAGTTAATTATTTTGACGAGACGGGGAAGACGATTTGACGTAACAAGCGAGTTCAACGTATTTTTATCAATTAGTTTCGACATTCTATTACACCAAATAAAATTTCCTGTCAAAAATGAGATTTTGAAAGGGGATATGTAAGGAAATAAAGAGATAATTTTAAAAAATTTAATTCACAATAAAAACGGTAAATTAAAGTCTGGCGTTGAATTGAGAGATTATATGAAACATTCACATATATATTTAATATTTAAATTAAGATCTCTTACGCTGTTAAATTCATTATGTCAAATTGCATTCAATTTGAGTTACGTTTAATCATTTCTGTAGATCGCCACTGCTCCCACTCGACATATTAATTTAACTAAAACAATGGAATTCAGCAATTTAAGTCAAGAAAATGTATTAAATTTTTTTTTACCTAAATTTAGTTTATTATTTAACAGTACATACATTAATACGAAGTTTTTATTTTGAAACTACAGGAATAGATTAATTTACATTTTGATGCAAATCGATGTTAAAAATAACAAAATGTCATTTTCAAATCGAAGGATTGAGTTATCATTGCTTTGTTGATTTTCGCGAATTTCATGGTGGACATTTCGGTTACAATTCGTGTTATTTTCGAATATAATTATTAATTTCTAATGTTTTCCTATCACTTTTTATATATTTTTTTCTTTCTTTTTTAAAAAACAGTTGTAGCAGGAATGTGCTATTTTATGTGATAATTTTATGTGTTGATAAATACATACTGTCGATCAGATTCGGTGTTGTGACCTGAAACAGTATTGGTGAGCACGTCGTCGGTGAAAGTTTCGTCAGCAATTTCCGATGTAATCTTTTCAAGGTAATACATAAAGCCATATCCATCGAGTCCAACGTCAAACAATGAAGTGCGACAGTGCAATTTGTCGCGCGTCGCCGATATAACGATGCGAAGTCATTCCACCACCGCCACCGCCGCCGTCGCGTGAATAACCGCGAGATCGTAATTGTTTTTCAAGCCGATCGACTGACGACGAGACGTCTGGCGGTTTATGACGCCGGTATCAAGATGGGAATTTGCAGTGTCTGTACTGGGGAGAGCTAAGCTAAGAGAGGGGTGAGTTTATCACGTAGATGGGGCACGCATTTGCATGCGGCTCGTAAAAACTCGCGTGACCAGCTGTCCGTTCCCGCCCTCGAAAATCAGTCGCTTCGACGTGGCTCCTCCATCATCTAGACGAAATGACCAAGGAGGGTTGCGAAAGTTTCTAATTTTACATTGATTAAACCCAGGGTATGCACACTCCGCTCGGCTTTCAACTCGATGGAGTTCAGCCCTGGAATCACCGTATCCAGCACTGTTCCGACGGTAAATCTTTAATTTCGACAGTCGCACGGGTGTGGTAAAAACTTCAGAGATATATAATTTTACTTTTTCCCAGAAGAGATTCGTATTGTTAAATTTGTATGAAAAATTGTACTCAATTTGAGTTATTTTAATGTAACTAAAATAATGGAATTAATCAATTTAACTCTATAGAAAATGTTAATGTAATATTCAAAATGGACAACGTTCATATTACCATGCGCCTATTGTTAATAAATAATAAATTAAATTTGACTCAAATTTTTTACCAAGTTCATACATTAATATGTAGACGTTGTTTATTTTGAACTAAGCAATTCTATTACAAAAATGAATTGATTTACATTTTGACGCTCGTGAAAGTTAAAAATAGCAAAATGTTATTTAATTCAAGAGATTGAGTTACCATTGCTGCTTTAATATTTAACAGTACATACATTCTTATACATAGTAACATTAAAATGCAAAGAAATCTCCTAACGACTCAAGAAATTTGATATTCTCCACATATAGCACTGCAGATTTATTTCGATGCTTGTGTTTTTTTAAACAAAAGTATAGATCGTTGTGAAAATTATTTTTTCGCCTCTAAAATCACAATGTACGTAACCTAAGAGGTAAACCACTGATCAAAATTGTGTACATCAATGCCTATTGATACCTAAGTAATGCCCAGTAATATCTAAAATCTGTACACCATAATGCTCTCTCTAAGGTTTACTCCTTGATATAACCGAACCATTACGCCGTTTAACAGTGACAGTCGCATGTCCGCTCTAAAACCAATCGGGTTTTCCGAACTTTTGGAGAATGCGGTTAATTAGCTGCGCGTCAATTGGACGAACGTCAGTTCCGACGACGCGACGGTCCAATTACACTGCGTGTTGTAGGAAACACGATAATTCTGTCGTACCATCACGGAAAAGGCGCTCGATGAAATAACGTGGGGGCCGGTCATTAATGAACTTACGAGCCGGCGAGTTTGCCGGAGATGGGAGAACGGGGACGAGTATTGAGAGTGAAAGGGAGGAAACTGTTACCGCTTTGTTCATTCCGACGATGCAGGGGGGGATGAAATGCGTCTGCTGTCAACGGGGCAGGTCTGATTCAGCTGTACTCTCGTTGTGACTCTTGAAACGTACATTACGTCAGAATACATTTTCTTGTGCTATACGCATTGCAACGTAGTAACTTTATAATGAGAAAAACATTAGAAAAGACTGGAGCTTCACGGCCGTTAAAATATTTCTCTTTTTTAACGCATGAGATAACACAAAAGCGGGAAATATTTCAGAGAGGAGAATTTTTTGCATCACGATTCTCGGCGTAGATATATTTGTACAAATAACATACATTGTATACAGAATATTTCAAAAATTGCAGTAGGTACAACCGAGAACTGCATGAACAAATAAGCGAAAATGGAATAAAATTTTTTCATATAAAACTTTGTTTTTAAACAATATTTTCAATAATTTATGAGATAACGCTCTGTGTATATATATATATATATATATATTGTAATAATTGAAAAGAAAAACAAAATAATTATCGTTTTAGTAGCTTTTAATTTTAATAGATTAAAATCTCCTGCTAATATATTAGTCAAACTTCGATTATCGATTTTTGTAAAAGGAGCATGGCGCACATTCGATTTTGATTTGATTTTTCTGTTATTTTTTTACTGAGCGCCAATTCACACTCTTCTCTGTAAGCTTTCGCAATAAATAGTATCTCTTGTGAGTTTTGCAATTCGCTGAGTATTTGTTTCTTACCCTGCCTGTATTAACAATATACGTATATAAACAAACTTTGCAATAGAAATTAGCTTCAAGTTAATTTAGAACAGCGCTCGAGATTGTAACGAGTACTAATTACAGATTCTAATTACGCTCACTGTGTCACTGGCGCTGGGCGCGCCAAAGTTTGTCGCTTCCCTCCTCACTTAATTAAATTGGAATTAATGATTCATGCCGTTATTTACGACGTCATTAATAATTTTCAGGATGGTCCCGAAGCGTTTGAAGGGGGTCGCGCGACTTTTCCGAGTAAGGGCGCCGGACGCACTAATTATTCCCGCGTAATTACGGGTGTTACGAATTCGTAGCTCGTGGTACACGTTTCACCCTTTTGCGGAACATCCTTAGAACTCACGCGATATGCCTGCCAGCCCGAATATAATACGGGATATTTAATCCCTAACTGCAGAGCGATACGCCGCCTCCGTGTCTACTCCTCCCCACATTACGCAGCGGAATACTAAAATTTGCCATAATATCTGCCGAGATTTCTTCGAGAATTTACCGAATGCGATGCACGTGACGTTTTATCAGCTTCCGTGCAGTGCCCTGCGCGATAGGTTTAACGACGTCGTACTGTACCGTGCCGGCTGCACACGCATGATACAGTCGCGTGACGATAGCGACTGCGGGAAAGGAGCAGAGGGAAATAATAGAGTGAAACAGGAAGAGAAAAAAAAGAAAGAAAAAATATATTTTTCTTTTATATATTTAGAAGCAATATAAAAAGAATGGGCGTATCGATTTAGTTTTAATGTATAAGAATGAAGATAATAAATAAATTCAACAACACGCACAGCTTTTTACACATGAGACATATTTTAAAAAGAGAAATTTAATTAGAAAGGGAAAATAAAATCGTATGCGATATTAGATACAAATACATTATTGAGATTATTGGAGATAAAATTTATTTAAAAAAGACCGCTTTTTTAATAACATAAGATTTTCATTATACAGTTACATTAGTTAATTGTACCATGTATCACATAAATCCTATTTCAAAAAAGCTACTGTATTATTAGTAAGATATATGACAAGTGCATCGTCCCCTTTCGTATCTTCTGTAAATTACGTCTATTTGTTCGTATTTCTCCGTTAGAATCAAGCGAGTTCGCATTACTTTAATTAAAAAGAAAAGAAAGAAAACAGGAAGATCCGACCGTAAAAAAATTAGGTATGCGCGTAAAAGGGCACAGGGAAACGAGCGCAATGCCACGACGGCAGGGGCGCCGAGGAGACGCTATATAGGAAAACACGATGGGGGTCGCGCGAGGGGAGCCTCTCCCCGGAGGGGATAGATGCCTGGAAAAGGGCATTCACCTCTGTACGCGCACGCGTTTCCTCTCTTCCACGCTTTGTAGCAGCAACTCACACATTCATACACGTCCATCGTGCACGCCACACTATTCCCGTTCGACCATTATACATATTTCGAGTAGTAGTAGTTGGTCAAATATTCACCCAGAGGATCCGTTGAAATAGAAGAGAAAGAAAAAGAGAGTTCCCTTTTTTCGTACATATCCTTCAATAAACTAGGCAACATCCCCTTCCTCCTGCAGACCGTCCCCTTTCTTCACGACGCCACTCTGCCGGATAACTGTCTATATTTTTCGAGGTCTTTCATGGGTTTGTTTTGCCCGATGGTATATTTAAGCTCGACTATGTATGGGAGTCAATCGATTTATAAAGTTCAAAACACTTCTTCAAGTAGGTAGAATTAAGAATTATTCCGCTCTGAAGAATTAGAAATTATATATTTATAAGGGATACGCGTTACACACACACACACACACGCACACGCACACGCACACGCACACACATATTGTCTTTATTTTACAAATACATTATTATGTAACGTAAAATATTCGGAGAAATGTATACTTGAAGATAACGTAAAGATTTTAATTTTTACAATTGTTTTATACGCACACAGACCTCTCAGAAGAAACGTTAATTTTTCTAGAGAGCATATTATAATTTCGAAGTATATTATATATGCAGAATACCACTATCTGAAATATCCTATATATACTACTAACATACATATCCGAAGGGTTTTACGATCTGCAGAACGAGGCAAGACGTGACACACGCCGTGCATGTCTCTCGCTAATGGAACATCCAACACGTAGGAGCGATCCTTCATCCCCGGATACGTTTTTCTCCCGTTTTCTCAGTTATTCCGCACCCGAGGTAGATAAGGGGGAATTAAATGACGATGTGTACGCCTCGATTTGGCCGCGCTGAACGGGTGACCGCGATTTATTTAACCGAGCATGCCGGCAAGATCCATTAATCGTTCCTGCGAGATCGGCGACGTTGACGAGTGGTTTACGTTAGCGATTTCCCACAGCTCCTGCCTTCCGTCTACTTCGCTAATATACTTGCGGAATCTTGAAGAATTCCACGAGTCGATCGTAAATGTGATAAATACGACCCTCATAACTCATCTTGAAATATAAACTTTAATTTTTCTCGTTCGGTTCTTAAACGATCAAACGTTTTAATGGAGAAGCTACATCATGTAAAACACTACAAATTAAAGAGAATTAATATTTTGGTGTAAAATCCGTTTTGTTACACCAGTTGATTCATCTGTAAAATTCGTGATAACGTCGCTTTCGTTGAACCTCTGAACCATGAAATTGCATTGCAATTTGACAAATAATGATCGTTAGCACGATGGCTATATAATTCAGAAGGGTCCCATCATCATTCGACCCATTTCCATATTTTAGACTACAAGTTGTTAGTAAAATTGACAGTTTGCCACGGACAGGTACACATCGCGGAAGTTCCATTATTTTTCTCGAACGGACGAAAAAGAGAGAGAGAGAGAGAGAGAGAGAGAGAGAGTAGAGAGAGAGAGAGAGAGAGAGAGAGAGAGAGAGAGAGAGAGAGAGAGAGAGAAACAGAGAGAGCTTTCCAAACGTGTATTTTTATTATCGTCCGCGCAGGACGGTATACTTTCTATCTTTCATCCGACACGGTCGCTCGACTTCCATCGTCGAGGAAAATCTTTTCGTGCAATTCCAGCTTGGTGAGGTTTCTTAATAACACACCGGCGTTTAAGTGCACGCGCGCTCGTATCTGCGATGCGGCCATCAGCACGTGCTCGTGACATGTGTTAGCCTCTATATCGGGTCGTGCATAATGCTATCACTCACCGTAAGCTACACCCATGCTATATCAGGCCAGTCGGTCGTATCGCCTACCTGCTCGACTTTATCGGTACAGGCTATATCAGAAGGCTCCTGCTTTTACTCGGGTTTCACGATTCAGCAAAACAATGATCATTGCCTTAACCCTCAAACGCCTTTTACAAACAATATATATCAGTTTTTCTTTTTCCAATGTTTCTTAAATGTTCTTCCATCGCTTAGAACTTTCTCTATTATTAAAAGTTCATATATTTGCTTAGTACCCCTAATGTCTGCTTCTTAATGTCTGGTGCTTTGATTGAAAAACAATTGTCTACAATATGTTCAGTTTTGTGAAAGTTATAAGCACTCGAACTGAGTTGAATACGTCATATTTAATACGTCATACTCAAGTCTATTCTTGTATGTATACAGTGAAAAACATTTTTGTGTTGAATTTTTAACATATTTAAATATTAATTCAACATATGTGTTTATATTATTAGAATGTTTTGGGTTAATTGTTATTTAACATTTCTTCTAAAAATTTCTTGTAAAAATAACGCAATTTATAAGTAAGTGAACAAATAACGTAAAAATTTAAATGTAAATTTTAAGATAAAAAAATTAATAAAATTCGTGTTAATTTAACACGTATCATAAATGTAATTTAATTTTAATGACAAAATATATTTTCACAGATTGCACACAAATTGTCAGTGCATTTTTCAGTACAGTACATTTTTATAGTATAATCAATATACGTTTTTGTGTTAATTTTTATTACATATATTTGTTTTACTTTCTAACATATTAATCTTGTGTTAAATTAATATAAAAAAATTGAGTAAACCATTTGGGACACGTATATCAAATTTAACACAAATTTTTTAACTGTGTGTGGAATTTAAGGATTGAACATTTGGTCTCTCTACTTTCCAATCTGTTACATTAATTAAAAGTAAAAAAAAAGATTGAAATAAATGTGTTTTAAAATTACTGAGAATGGATTAAAATATGATAACTATGTCTGTAAAGTTCAATACGAATTGAAACATTTTCTTTTTTTCTTTACTATATATGTATGTCCTTTATGTTTAATTATATTAACATTGGCACTTCATCAAACAAGATAGGTATATTTCTCTAGAAACGACTCTAATGGTGCATTTATTATTACCCCTTTAACATTCGCGGGTACTCTAGTTCGCCGAAAAAACGAGCGTCGGACAACATGTGCGACCATCAACAACTGATTTACCATGCGTAATGACGCGACGTGCGTGTCTCTCGCCAGTCGAACGAACGTGCAGTTTTGCACCTGAAGCACACCCCTGCCTCGCATAAACCCGCGACGGTCGCGCTCGCGAGCGGCACCGTAATTTATCGTGAAAATTACAGTGCAGGATAGCCACTATATACTGGGTGACAAAACTGTAGTGTGCAGCACGATGCAACTAAAGAGAGAGATAGGATAGGAAGAGAGAAATGCACGTGAACACACACACACACACACCTATATATATACGTGCGTTACCTACCCGCGTGAAGCCGGGCATTACCGGGTGTTTGAAGGGGAGGGGAGGTCGGAGGCCGCAGCGCGGGGGAGTGCAAAGCCGGGGAGTAGAGCGAGCTACCTGTAATATTGATCCGTAGCCGAGCGTCCCTCCTCCATCGTATGTGTGTATATATGCGCGTGTGTTAGAGGGATGTTCCATAACTGTCGTTGGGCGTTGAAACGAAAACATCGCCTTTCGTGCGTATCACTTCTACCTTCATAGACGACGGTCCTAGGAACCCCTTTTCCCCTTTTTTTATTTCGGAGCAACTCGCCGATGAGACGACACCCTTTCCAAGCGAAGGGTGCGTGACCCATTGCGACTGTCGTAGCGATCGGTCTTGCAGGGACTCCGATTTAACGAAAAGAGGAAAAGAATCCGCTGACAACTGGAAGGTATTCGCGTCGTTTTGCCTTTCCTGTCACATAAAATCGTGTTAATTTTCCCTGTTTTGATTTTATTGCATCTGTATTCCTCTATATTTTTCATGATTAAACTCTGCACGTATTTATCTGATCTCCCAGAAGATCGGATAAATAGAAATATCTCTTTTTCTTTCATAAATACTATATGTATAATATATAATCGCTATTAACAATTTCCATTCCCCCCGGAGGAAAGAACTTTACGTTAAAAATAAGATAAACGGAAGCAGCTTATCAGCACAGGATAACAAATCAGTTTTAATTATATTATACTTCAAAAACAGATACTAGAAGTATAAAACGGTAGATATAAACGATCAGGTAGTATTATTTTTAGAAACTCTTTAAAACTTTTATTATTATATTAGTGAGTTATATATAAGCAAGTTTATCCAATAAAATTACTATTTTTATACTTACTCGTTACACTGTTAAATTCATAATGTCAAATTGTACCCAATTTGAATTATTTTTATTTATTTCTATAGCATCGCTACTGCTTCTGCTCAATATAGCGTTAATTGATCTAAAACAAAAGAGTTACACAATTTTACTTAAGAAAATATATTAATAAATTTAACTCAAATTTAGTTTATTATTTACTAAGTGCATTGGTATGGGTGTTGCTTATTTTGAAACTGAGCAATTTAATTACAAAAGTAGATTGATTTACATTTTGATATCGTGGAAGTTAAAAATAACAAAATGTTATTTATCTCAAGAGGGATTAAGTTGCTGTTGTTTCTTTGATATTTAACATTGTAGCTTATACACTGGAAAAAATTATTACTTTTTAATATTTCTTTAAATAGTACTAAATAACCATTTACTTATAATATTATAGATAAAATTTATTTAATAAAAAAGTAGTTAATTTAAATTAATTGCTTTTGTATTAAATAAATATATGTTTATATTTAGTAAATAATTAAATATTTACTTAGAACTATTCAAACAAATATTTATTAAAATTTATTTTCAGTGTATTCTATAAAAAGTACAGTACCATGACTAGTATCATATAGCAAAACAGTCTAGACACGCGATCATGTTTATTCTTTAGAATAAAATTGTATAAAAAAAAAGTATAGAGTGATATTACAGAGTACACTGTCTTGCTTTCTCCTTCTCGCGTGCAATGCGATTGACTGAATTATATTGACGGATCTATCATAGGAAAAGATAAAACACACATGTCAGATGTTTCTCTGTCCTCGTGTTATTCTGTTGTGCGGAAACAAGAAAGTGTAGCCTATGCCCTGTTGTCGCAATTAGATCCACGATCTTTCGTTAAGTACAACAACCGATCAGGAACCTCTCGTTAAACCCTGACGCGTGACGTCGGACCGCTTATACGACGTAAAGATGAAAGCGTTTATTACTAAGTCACCCGCGGCGTCCTTTCCTTGTGAACGATGACGATTCCGTTCGTGCCATTCCATTTCGAATCATCGAAACTCACGCGGCTTTCTAACAGCGGAATCACATTGCGTCGGCGTTATAATCGCGTTTCCGTGCAAATTAGCTGTCCGTTTATTTAGGTAATACCGCGTCGAGGATACGGGAGATTGAGAGACTCCTCTCGCCGCCGTATCTCTCACAAAAGCGTCTGAGAGACGGCCGGCCGGCTCGGGTTAAAATGACGAATGGTAACGACTGCCTAGAAATAGCTTCGCCCTTTGACCCGTGGACGCTCGCGCTGTAACTCACTCTCGGCAATCGATCGAAGCGCTGCACCGCACCGACGACGTGGATGCACCCCGTACCGTCGCGCCCGCCGCCGCCGCGCCGCGCCGCGCCGCGCCGCTCCGTCGAGAGGACACGTCTCCGCGATAGTCACATTAGCATACAATGTGTTGCATCACATTCCCTTTCCCGCTTTCGTGTCCGAGAGCGCAGAATTGAGACGCTCGTACATTCTCCTGCGGCCAATTAGCAGCAATTTGGCCTCCGTCGACGTTAAACCTTTACGCTATACGAACAGCCTTTCCTCCTGTCCAAGTATGCCAATTATTTCAGCTATTACCTCTAATCCCGACAGCGGCAATGGGAAAGGAGAACGTCCAGCTTTTCCGACCAGCTAAATCCGTTATTCTTGTTGACTTTCGACATTTATGGTCTATAAATATTTTGTAGTTTTCGCATTGTTGCTTGAACATGACAAATGTATGATATTTCTTTTACTATATATACTCCTTCAGCTTTTATATATTCTTTAATTCATAGACAAGTACACACGGAAAGAACGGTTTAGCTGAAATACCCAAAGCCCCTAGACGATCAGTATTATTGCACAATGTTTGATGTTACGCAATATTTATTGATTGTCTGGAGACTATATTAAACCTCCAACTGTTTATTTAAGGGGGATATCAATAATATTGTACAAAATAATTATACAACAGTATTAAGCGTCTACACGCCGCTTCAAAATTTAGCTAAATATAGATTTAAAAAATAATTTTATCACTATATTCTCAAAATGTTATAATTATGTAAAATATTCAATCAAGCTAATGAATATCAATATTTTTTTGCAGCATATTACTCGTCATGCTTGAATTTTTTTACATAATTATTTTGAGATTAAACAAAATTATTTTCATCTCAAGATCTCTCTTACCAACTAAATTTTGAGATACTGTAGCTAAATAGTTATTCTTTCCGTCTATCTCTTTTTAACTTGTTTTTGGAAAGATTTTTGCATTTTAAATTTTCTCTGATAACTTCCAATTGAACAACTCCAATTGTTTCTTTTTCATTTCTCTGTTATTTTAAAATAATTTCTTCACAAAATTGTTACGCAGCCATGATACTATTTTTATAATTATTCTTGCTGGAAATGAAAGATGACAATTTGGGTTGACTCGTGCCGTGATTCGTGCTAAATCAATTAAAATTATATTCTGGTTTTGTTATCACTTTTAGATCTGACACGGTGTATTTTCGTACATATATTCCGCGCCGCTGAAATACCATTAGCGGGTCGATCGATTTCCAATAATCTCTAGCGAAAACCTCCGAAATTAGCGACGCTCGTTCGCTCGCCAGGAACACCGTTTCATCAAAGAACGCGCGATAATAAGCACATGCCATTTCCTAGCCACCGAATGCCTTTTACTTGAGAGAGTCCTCCATTACGTGGTAACTCAATAAATTCTCCGTACAAATCGCACGCGCCATCGTCGAAAGGAGAGGAGGGACTTCTGTTTTCACAACAACCGGTCGTCCTTAAGAGCCACCTTTTCAAATGTAATTCCGCGTGATGAGGGCACCCGCTATACACACAGATGAGAGACCGTCAATCGCGCGCAGGTCGGCTGGATATTCACTTTCCTTCGCTTTTTCTCCGAGTCGTGTACCGTTCCTACGCGTCGCGCGACGCTCGTATATACGTTATGCGTGTACACTTAACGCGACACGTGCGCGCGAATAAATTGTTGACGGCATATTATGCGTCGGTTTTTGCTCTTCATGCCGAGTTCCCGGAAAACGTCACGGAGCGAATTACACGTCTTCAAAGACAAGCGGATTAGCATCGCTGCAGCATTTAGCATTACTACTCTTTACGACGGAATGCGACGTGCCGATGCGAATCCGCGCGTCCTGCTCGCTGGACATGGCGCTATCGCGAGTGACCGCGAGTTCTCAAGCAAGCGTAAACATTGGTAATCTCATGTTACATGTAAGTATAATTATAAAAAGATAGAAATCACAAAGAAACACGAACAAATAAACGATGAAGAGAACGATTTTATTGAAATACAATATATATAAAAATGTATAATAGCTTTAAATACAGATTTAAACAATTTTGTTGGACTATCAAAATAATTATGTAAGAATCTCAAGAATGATAAGTATAATGCTGCAAAAAGTTGCAATTTTCTAGCAATTAGTTTGAGCATCTTACATAATTATTTTAATAGTCTAATAAAATTCTTTTGAGATCTGTATTTAACAGTTAAATTAAAAAATTTAGTTAAATTTCAACTAAATTTTTACTTTAGCAAAAACAATTTCCTTTCCGTAAATGCGTTATATCATTATCATAGAAAAAGATTTTACTGAAATATTATATCTAAAAATTTAGTTACATGTGTCTGAAAATAATTTTGGATTAAAATTATTATCACATTTAAAAAACGAACAATATTACAAAAAGTTTTGACAACCAGTTTGAGCGTTTCACCTAATTATTTTTATGATCTAAAATAATTTTCAAATCTGTATCTAATAGATAAATTGTTTGTATACTTTAGATATACTTTAAATTATTACTTTATACACTTCAGATACGTTAACAAAATTCTTTTCAATACAATAATAAAACTAGAAGGAATAAAAAAAACGGATTTGATTTAAAACCAGTGGTGACATTTTGTAAAACAGTTACGCTGATTGCGATCCAGCTGATCTGTCATAATTTAATCGTTGATATTAAAATTTATTATTAAGGCTTTTAACGATTCTTCACTTTCCTTGATTCATGAACGACTCGCGTCATTTGTTCGATTCGCGGTAACAAGGCTGTCGTGGCTTCTATCCGGGTTGTAAATTTCGCGCGACTTTCGTTCAACCGCGACTCGCAATTAAGTCCGCCGTAGGGGCGCGTTAGCCGAGCTTGACGAGCTCGAAACCTCATTAATTTCAACTTAAATCGACTCGCCGGCGAATAACAGATTGATGCGTTGCCTCTTCTTACGACGTGGAAGGAAAGAGAGAAAATTAACGTGAATAATTTCGCGTTAAATAGTGGAAACGAGGCCATTGAAGTCTGTAACATCGACCGAAACGATATCTCGTCCCGAGAGTATATTTCGGCGTGCTGAAATACGAGCGGGCTAAAGCTCTTCAAGGACAGGGTGGAAACCCCAGACATTTCTAAGGCTTGCTAAACCCCTGACGGCAATCCCTTGCAACTCCGTACGCTCCTCAAGTTCTCTCTCTCTCTCTCTCTCACATTCCGATCACGCGTGCAACGATCTCATCGTTCGGCCGACTCGATGGATGATCGTTAGAGACAGCTAAAACGGTTCGCGCACCGACCTGCCCAATCATCGTTAATCCCCATGAGATGACTCCCCTCAAGCGTGGATTGAAATCGCGAGGGAAGGGAACGCATCAGCTCACTACTGCCTCTTGTATCCCTCGTATCCTCTTATCCGGTCTTTATATCCCAGCTTAAGTTTCTACCGACGCTAAAAAATTGGAATTTAAACACGTGCAGCTTGATTATCTAAATGTCTGAAATTGAGCCCTTCGTATTAGCGAAGTTTCCCGCGGGGATTGCGATGGTAGATCGTAAGATTAACATAAAAATTGAGTCGCTGGACTTGATTAGAGATATGCAATGGAACGACAAAAAAGAGAATGTACACACATTCATGTATATGTATACATATTTTTTTAACTGTTTACATATCGTCAATATTAGTGTGCAATGTAATAGACAGTTGCATTATCATAGTTTTATAAATTGTATTATAGTTTAAATATACAGTCTTGTCATGTAATTCTCATTTACGTGAGAAATTGAAAAATTTTTATTATATATTATAATCCTAGCAAAGATTTAATAAGATATATTTAATAAGATTATTACTAAATTGGCGCTCATTTGTCATGTTATTTCCAGCTTTAGTTTGCGATTGCATTTCAAGTCCGACAAATCGAATCGATGCACAGTTTATAAACACTGAAAAAATATTTGCAAATAAATGTTATTATATAATAGCATTAAGATCCACTTTGACCGAAAATAGGATTTTCTTTCTCTTAAATATTTATTTTATAAAAATTTAATGCATTTAGTTGCGCTACTTGTTAATTTGACTGAAAGGAGAGCGCTGTAGGTTTTCACATACTCCAGAAAAACGAGATCTAAATACGTCGATAACGAATTTAATCGGCTTGGAGACTTAGATCACGTAGCTTAATTCCATGAGTACTATCACATTCGTTACGTGATGTCGTTAAAAAGACGTTACAATTATAGGTATCAACGCAAGGCTCCTTACAAAGCCAATTTAAACTGATTGCACGAGAACTAACCGCCTCCTCTTTCTCTCTCTCTCTCTCTCTCTCTCTCTCTCTCTCTCTCTCTCTGCCCGGAAAATCAGAGAAATTAATTAAATAAAACGTAGCGCAACCCAATTTCAAATATATATCGGAAAATAGAATGTACGGTCAGCGATTGTAAAAGTAGATTTGATCTGATTTCAGACCATTAACGAACGATACTATACTCTACTTTTAACCGACCGTTTGACCTACGTTCTTCTACCAGGCCCGCGATAAAAGCTCCTAATCACGTACCCCGCGCAAAAAGTCAAAACTGTGGAAAACATTTGCGGAAAGGCATGCACGGTACAATCGTTTAGGCGGATATTTTCCTTCGACGGATCGAGTAACTGTGCCATCGCTCAGATTGCTATTTTCTTTATTTTCTGCGCGAGAAGAGCTCTTTTCTGTGTCAGTGGGTCTCAACTGCCTTGTAAAATACAAAGTATCTTTGATAAATTCTGACAAAACGTCTAGTCGTCTTTTTTACAATAAATAAAAGACAGGAAATGTTTCAAGTAATTTATCGATACATTTTTTACTCTACTGTAATTTGGTACGAACGTTATACTTAAACCAAGTTTAAAAATTAATGGACAATAAAAAATTTTTACATTAGAGATCCAACGCGTAAAGTTTGTATTCATTTTCGAGTGGAAGAAATCTCGTAGATATTTTCTCCTGTGCAGCGAAAGGAAGAATTTCTAAAAATTCATAAGTTTCGAGTGCATTGAATTATTTCGCTGATTTTTGTACCACAATGATAAAAGGTGCTGCTCGAGGAATTAGCTCCTTCCTCGTTTCTTTTCTCATTTGACGCGAAACGTGCCTTTCTGTTGTCACGGAACGAACATGAGAGTACCGGGCTTTCGCGAGTCCGAGACGGCGATGTGCTGCAACGTACCAGCCAACCGAGCTGCACTCGGTGCACGGGTAAATCGATAAAAGACGGTCGGGAGAGGGAGGATGGGGGTTGATGCGGTGATGGCGGATGCAGGGGTGAAAAGCGGGTAAAGGCGCTGGGATTAGAGTGCCGAACCAGGCTCTAAAGTCTCTCCCCTAGCTTGCGCCCTGTCTATCACGCGCACGTACGAACCCACACCATTGAACTGAAGACACTTTCACGTCCTTCCCCCCTGTTCACGCGATATCCTCCTACGTCTCCCCCCGGTCCGCCCCGAATCCGACGTGTTGCCCCACGACTTTTGGAGCTACTCGAGTTACGATCTAACGCCACTCCAACACTTTTCATTCTAGTTCAATTATAATGCCTGTATTTTTTTAACTGCGAGAGTTGGAAAAAAATTTCTCACTTATATAATATGTTCCTTAAGTTTAAATTATATATAAATGTCATTTTAAATTCAAAGTGATTTATGTGTACAAATATCACTTTTATTTTTTCCTGTTAATTTTTTCTCTTTATTTTTATTACGAAATTGCGTTAATATGCAATTGCAAGCTCATTCCAGAAAGAATTGCTATGCGAAATATTTTAATTATCTTCTTAAATTATATATTTTTTTTCTTGAATACAGAACGGTTTATTGAAGTATCTAAGAAAGCTAGATATAGATGTAGAAAAAAGTTTATTGAGCTATCAAAATATAATAATTATAACTTAATTAAGGATGCTCAAATTGATTGCTAGAATGTTGAAACTTTTTGTGTGCTGCATTATTCTCATACTTACATTTTCTATATAATTATTTTCAAATCTGCATCTAGCTAAATTTTTAGATACATTAGTAATCAGTGTTCGATCTTATCTGGATAAAATTATCTAGATGATCATCTAGATGAAATTTTGATGCCATCTCATCTTTATCTAGATAATAAAAATATTAATTATCTTTATCTGCATTTTAGATGAAAAAAAGTATCATCTTTATCTAGAATAATGTTTAGATACTTTGGTTCATATTTTACATTGCTAAAAATGTGAAAATATTATAATTTTTTCTTCTATGCAGTTAATGTTTACAGAAAAATTTTCAGCCTCAGGAAGAGAGTGAGTGCATCTAATATAGCATATATAATCATTCACATTGCTCTCAA
>NW_017278779.1:29683-63113 GCF_001594065.2 Cyphomyrmex costatus | reverse complement strand
TTTAAAAAAAAGTGCTCACTCTTCGATTTTAATATTTATTGCAAAATGGTCCTGAAATGTTCCAAAACCAATTCCAGAAGGAAAATCAGAGGTGCAGGAAAGTCAGGGTTGAATTCAATCGAGGACCACCGTGATTTTTTAATTATTTTGAGAAAAAACTGATTCTTAATTTATAAATAGTCTTAAAAATAAAAAATTATCTGGAATTTTTTAGATGAATTGTCAGATAAATTTATCTATATTATCTAGATTAATTTAAATGTAATCATCTTTATCTTATCTAAGATAAATTTCCAAATTTTCATCTTATCTTTATCTAGCTAATTTTAAAATCATCTATGCACAACACTGTTAGTAATGCACATTTTTATCAAGGTAATTTAATTTTAATCTGGATCTTTAATCTCAATTAATTCTTTATCAATACTGAGAGAAAAAAATTGTTTTAAAAAAATATTAATTGATTCTGCTGAATGGAGCGATCGTGGACTACCAAATAAATATTTGTTAATTTAAACAAATAATATGGCCTCGGTAGTCTAAAAGCTTAGGACGCTCGCATGGAATGCCAGAGATCCGGGTTCGACTCCCGGCCGAGGTAATATTTTTTAAGTAATGTAAATTTAAGCAATGTAAATTAATTATTTATACAGATTTTTAATATGACATTCATAGATTTTAAGTATATAAATATTTTAGATATCTAATAAAGATTTTAGTATATAAATTTACATGAAATTATATTAAAAGCATCCAAGATCCAGTTTGACCGCTGCGGCATGTTCTCATCGGTATTTAGTTTAAAAAGTCTCACGGTCCAATTTGATATAATATATTTTAAATTTTAGAATTAGAAAAGAATGATATAGAATAAGTTGAAAGAATTGAGATTAAAGTCAATCTACATTGGTCGAAATTGATGAAAACCTTTCCTTTCGTAAAGTTTTTATATTGTTTCTTATATGCGTGTTATAATTTGTAATATATTTAAAAGAAATGTGTATACGTGCAGCATATAAACATTTTTTTAAATAAAGGTTTTTTTAGAATTGCTTTTAATTTGAATTTTGTAAAAATATTTTTACATAGCAACCGAATCGTATCAATGAGCGAAAAGAATTTTATTGCCTCGTCTCTATTAGGTGAAACTAGTCGTGAAATGTATGCGAGAATCGTACTTAAGTGTCTAATTCGAGTGTCTCACACAAACGCACCATGGAACGACCGCGGCCGGCCTCGCCCTTGACGATCGAAGCTTCCATCGGAGTTACGGGATGATTGATGGCAAATCGAGGCCCGGGAAGCGAGCCGCGCGGGCTTGGGCCCCGGTTACGTCGTCGTACGTCTAATCAATACCAGCGCGCCGGTGCCAGTCACGTTCCTCGGGTGCTGGTATCGCGAACGCTCTTCGAGCCCTGGTATGCGACCTACAGATCCGAATTTGTTGACCCGTGACAGAGAAACGCGTCTCCCTCCTTACGTCATTGATCACGATCGAGGGCACGAGGGCTGCTCGAAATTCTGTGGTTTGCGGAGAATTTCAGTCGCGAACGATGTGGCTGCCTGCCTCCATCTGCATGCGTGGCGCAGCAATTGCAGTACCAATAGAGTTGCCAGGACTCAGAAATTCGCTCATGCAAATTGAATCTAAGTTGTAAACTGAAGTTTAACCGCAGATGGAAATTTATCCGAGTTTGCGAGGACCCGCGTGAATGTAGCTTTAACTCTACCTTGTTAATATACTTATAGAAAAAGGGATGTGCGTGAAAAATCCACTTCACTGTCATTTTAAGATCGATTTGTGCGATAATAACCTAATTAATATATCCTTTTATATTTATAATATGTATAATTATAGCTATAAATTCAATTTGAACACATTGAAGATTTTATTCGAAACGCATCGCCAAACGCTTCCATCGAATATAATAAATCGCGCACAGCTTAATCTGCCAACTTAAATACTATTTCTCGACGTGGACACGTTTCGAAAGTTGAGCCTCGAACAGTACCGGCATCGTGGATAAATGGGAGGAATATATTAATTCAGGCGAAATTAATTAAGAGCGATTGGAGATGTCCGATCTGCGGGAAGCGCCAAGTTTCTACCCGCGACGTTTCTCCTACAATCACTTTCACGTTTATATACGAACGCTCGATCGGAACGAGAGATGCGCGACCGCGAAGATATAATTTCCTTTAACCCCAGGCCGTGCCCGGGTCTGCCGAGTGAGTATCGACGTGACCTATATCGCGCGCTGACCGATATTGCCCTCCTTCGTCCTATAAATAAACGATCCGAAAACAAGCGCGGCCGCGCGATCAATGCGCGACAACTGCTCGCCCGCATTGCACGTGTATCTGCTACCGTTACTATTGACACGTGTTCCTTTAGCAACATACACTGACAAATCCATGGAAAGTACCATGAAAGTTAGAGCCAAGATTGGTAAAAATCATATTTTAAACTGTTTAAAATATGTTTAATTGATGATTTTAATATGTTTTAAACGTGTTTTTTTATAATGCTATTTAAAGCATGTATGAAGTATTAAAAATTTGTTTAAAAAAACACAATGTTGTGCTTCTTTGAAAGAAAAATATTATCTTTTGCCAACCCTGTCTAAAGCTCTAGATATATTAGAATAGCGGAAAAATCCTCCATATTTGATAATAATTATATAATATTAAAGAATTACTACTAGCTCATTCATTTATTAACTTATTTACTAGCTTACTTATTATTTATTGGTTACTTATTAGACGATAAATTATTAAATCTAAATAGCCAATATAGGAAAGTTATTAACATCCGCAAAGATCAATGAATTGCATTACTCTTGTAAATCTACAATTTTAAGAGGAGTTATGCTCTTTCTCTCTCTTTTTCGCCTTAAAATCTCGCTTTTAAAAAATATTTATAACAAAATGTTACATATGTATCTATTCTATATCAATATATTTTTAATATTTCTAAAATGTTCAATCATAATTTTAATGTTCTAAAAATATTTTTTAATTTATAAGAAACTTTCAGTTATATAAAGCATAAATTTCAATGTATAATTATTCTTTTGTGTTTAATTTTAAATAAAACGTTTTATAAATTATATATCTAAAGTAAATACAATACTTATTTAACCATATTTAACCTTAACAAAATTTTACGAAACACTAATGCCCTCCGCTTAATAAATTTCTGAATCCTCCAATGTGACCGAAGCTACTTATTTAATAACATTGTAATCTGAATGTCAAATTTCGTTGTCGTGCAATTACACGATAAAACGCGCACGTGTTGCTAATTATTTATTTGATGTTACGTACCTATGCATTGCGTATTTATGTCACGGTTGCCTCATTACTTTCGACTTCAATTTTAGCGACGCGTGTCTAACCGTTTTTTTCGATCGTGAAATAAATATTCGCGCACGTCTGCGACTCAAATGAATCTGAGTCTAAGTACAAGCGTATTTTATTACGACGGATCAACATATAAACAGATTAGTCTCGTCCCTCGCATCTATAAAAAGAGTCATGACTCGCTGATCGATTTGCGGAACCGCGGCGCGTCATCGCGCGGAACGTAACATTTTTATGAGAGATAAGGCAATCTCATTCGTCGGGGTCGAGGGAAAGAGAGCGCTATTTGCAAGCTTGATTCCATTACTTCGATGACGACGCGGCTTTGCATCGTCTCGCGTTGACAGCGTACCATGACATCATGCTCGGTGACGCCGCCGGGAGAAAGAAAGAAGGAGATTGAGAAAGAAAAAGAGAGAAACAGTGCAGCAACTTTGGTTGATCGTACTCTAAAATTACGCCGGTAACGGTAGTCGTGTCACCCTCGCAAACCCCCTTCGCAACTGAGGCTTCCGCAAAAGTTACGGAATGATTGATGGCGGATCACGATGAGAAGCGGGAGAGAAGTTCTAGAATCCTCTCTGCGCCTCTCTTTCTCTCTGCGTCTTCAGGCATGCCGAGTAATCGATCCTGCACGACGAGAGGAGGCGAAATTGCACAGTGGGTGATGGCGTGAGCCCGTGACGCGGAAACTACACTGCGAATCGTCCCACGCTTCAAAAAGTGACGAAGATTATCGTCGACCGATGAGATTATAATATACGCGACCGGGATTACCATAGCTGAATTACAAAAACAGAATACTATATTTAAAGAAAAATAATGATTTTTATGCATTAAAAATGTAAATATTTAATAAAATGAAAAATTTCTGAAACGTAACTTTTATTGACAATTCTACACTGAGAAAAGTATCTAGTTTGATCAATTGGAATTCTGGTTTTTTGGTTGAAAAAGTTTATTTTTATCGAGATTACTTTTATTAATTTATTAAAATATCGGAATCGTAAATACTGGATTTTATAGTAAATAGAGAAAATAGTATCCGAATTTTACAGCTAATTCGTCTATAGATGGAAAACGTCCCTAGCAATGAAGTATAATTGCCAAACAACACTTGCTTTGAGCGTATCATGAGCTCCGAAAATGAGTTGAAGTAGAGATGATGTCCTGACACTGGAGCTATGATTTGTAAATATTTAAACGAGCAGAACGGTTTTTTCTATCAGTCAGAAGTAATATTCGGTATTGCTCGACCAATCTTGAAAAAGCCTGGAGGTAACGGTCGAGTATCGCACATACGTTTTCACGCGCTAAGTTCGTCGATTCTCAATTTGAGTAATTTTCGTACCGATTGGAGCACAGCTCTCTGAATAATTCTGTTGCAGCTAATGAGAATCAAGTAAAGTTTCAATCTGTATAGCGAAAAACTTTTGTTAATTTTGAACCTTATCCTATCCCGATTGATATCTTACAGACACACAAGTATTTCAGAAGTAGGATTGTGACTTACAATGTTCCTGGTTTACAGACATTTATGTAAAAAGAAAACGTCTCCGTCACGAGAGACACAACTTGCAGTCCTCGATCTCAAAGGAAATACGGAAACGAAATCTCGATGTTCGGAATTGTTGATTCCTGAAAGTGCCAGTACCGATTAAGGTATTGAAAAGAATCGTGCGCAGCTTGAGTTCAAAGCGGAGGTCACTCAGTGGTAACCGTCAACAGTTAGATAATCTCTCACCTCCGTAATGAAGCCGCTTGTTATCAGCTGGACTGTTCCTGATGACTGGGCGTCAATTATGTAGACGCACTTTGAGCGGAATGGACCGGTTATTAATTCTCCTGTGCAACTCGACAATAGTGTCAACGCTCAGATAGCATCGCATGATGGCGAATTTTGCGTCTCAAATGCAGCAGCTCTTGTTACAAATGCTCAGAGCAATTCCGTCTACAAACAACCCCTAGAAGTTCGTTAAATATTCCTAGTACGGAGCTCAATTGTCTCGGACCCATTACCGGGCCATGGTTTCAACTTAACTCGCCCAACATTCATTGGCTCAGCCTCGCACATGCGGTCAAAATTTGTTGGCGCCGCAAATTCCGGAGTTCGATGCCATTGAATCGGAAGTTCGATGCCATTTAACTTTGGGTAGGTTCGAAGAGTGGGATAGAGTTGCGTAGATCCACAAAGCTCCGGACGATGTCACGCTCCTTGCAGCAACTAGTCGGCTGGTGAAGTTAGCCAGGCGATGATTCGATCTTGGTTCAGGCCCCATGATCGAGTTTTTGATCAGCGCTTTAAAGAAGTTTTCATCAGACGTTTTGAACAAAAAATTTTATTTCACGTAGCGTTTTAGAAAGTAGACGCTCGAAAATGGAATTACTCCAAGGAGACATTCCGGGAATATATGTAATGGATTGCTTACTACTGATGCATAGCCTTGATCTACACAAAAGGAGGCTATACAGATGCTAATCAGCAAAATTGGAAATCCGTATCCTAGTGCTACAGCAGGAACTCTTAAAGCGGAGACGATGAATTTTTTGATGTAATGCACCAAGATCACGTCGCTAACGACAATCAGCCGTAAGAAAGACGGTGCCTTACATCAGCGCTGCTGTATTCGCGGGAAATCTGACCACGTCGCGCAAAGATCTGTACACAGCCCAAGCAGTTCTGCGTCTACTGTAAGAAACCAGGCCATGTGTCAAGGACGACTGTTTTAAAAGGAAGAAGAAACTGGAGCAGAGTCTGTCAACAGCACAGCCAGCTGCAACACTGTCTCGATGTTGGAGTCCTCCACCTGAAAAAACGATAGTGTTAATGCAAACAAATAACTGTAGGACTATTCGAACTGATGGTTCGCCGTTAAAGGTTGTCCCGGTTGATATATTATAGCAATGTTCGTTGTCCACGTTGCTCTACACGAGTAGTCCAACTTCTTTCGTTCGGCCAAATGTTTACCGGGAATATTTCGATCGTCCATTGGAAGATTGAGAGGTTGCAAAGATCGTGTATGAAGCCGTTAATAATACGCTCAAATATTCAGTTGCCAAGCCACAAATATATGTATGTTAGAACGATTAGCTAGTCCATCCTACAAATCGACTTTCACATAATTCCAAACAATTCTTTCTTTAGTTATAGATATTATTATTGGTCGCGATTTTTTAGATAAAAACACAGAAATACCGACGCCGCGACGGTTTAAATTTCTTCCTCGGGCTTTATTACAAATGATCACTTGTTACGAATCAAATGTAAATTCCATAGAAGAGATCATTAAAACCATTGACAGGGATTTTGGTATAAAATTTGAGAGACGTTTTAAAAAAAATTACTATAAAAAATTGAAAATTTTCCCATTCCAAAAGCTGATGATAAGTATTGTGAGTAACAGTTAATTTGAAGAATGTGACTTCACGTATTCATATAGCAAGAAATTTTTGTTAATTTCGAACTCTCTCTTTATTCTATCCTAATTGATATCTTACACTATTAAATACTAGTTAGGATAACCGGAATTCTGATATAATCAGAATGTTTTGATTTGTTCCATTTTTAACTACACATTTTTCTCAATGAAAGGAAAATATTAATATAGTCTTATAAAATATAAAATTTTAATTAAGACCAGAAGTTTTACAACCTTAAAAAGAGTTACATGCACTCTTAAAAGAGTACATATAAAAGAGTACGACTGGTAATCTGCACGATCGAAGGATAAGCAGTTTTGCGCTAACAAGACTCGTCAATAATTCTTCGCGAATCTTCCATGTCGATCAACATCATTATCGAAACGTAATTTCAAATTAAACGCAATTGAATTATGTAATTAACATACATTCACCACGTAATTAACGGCTAATAATATATTGGTGCGTTGCAATCGATTTACAGTCGAGTGTATAATTAAGTATTGCACACTCGAACGTGCTCGCGTAAATCGAAATTAATAAATCGATTGCTTAGGATGCACTTTGCGAGTGCTGTCCTAATAAATTATATAAATCAATCGCGTTACATGATTACATCACGCATTAACGTTTTCGAATTTATGTTTTTTTTTCTGCTTTTTCAAAATATAATAAGATTAAAATTTCTTCATTTATCAAAATGTTCGTTATTCGAACGAGAAGGCATTGCGCGCAAACTGATTCTATAAAGCCCCCGTTCCACCGATGTACTCTCTAAAACTTTTAGAGTGAATCTCATTCCAAAGATTGAAATCTCTTTTAAAGATTGAAAATTGAACATGCAACGTTTTTCGAGAGACCTGACTTAATTCTTACTCTTTAGATTGAGATTCCACTTCAAAGAATTTATAGAGAGTAAGATTAATCTCTCGATTTAACTTAGATTCTGTTTATCTTTTTATAATTCTTGGAATTACACCCGTTCCTATCAATGTAGAATAACTCTTTAATCTCGATTTAATTTGCTCTTCGTCTGTTTCTAATTTTTAGAAAAAAAAAATGAAGAGTTAATTGAACCAAGATTAAAATTAAACTATAATATGATACATTAATAGAAACGGGCATTGTTTTTAGAAGAAGATAGAGAATAAATTGAACCGAGTTATTAAAGTTAATCTTACATTGGTAGAATCGCCGGGCTTAATTCAACGTAAGTAACGAGACGACTTGGCTCAGCCGATTTTAGATTCACGCGAACGTATATTATTCAGAACGGTCGCACGTTACATAACAGAGTGTCCGAGGTAGAATTAGAACGCATTGTACGAGGACGGGAGCACGCTCTACCGTGCGACACTAGCAGCCGGCGTTCAAGTTTAACTTCGTCCCGTCACGAGGGAATTGTATGCAGAACGCCGCGGGACTTTCGACTTTATAAGCCGTGCGGGTTCTTTGATCAATTTCACGTTTCCTTAATTGATGGAAAAGTCGATAATCTTCGGATGATTAACGATTAAAGTCCAATTTATAGCAATTCGCTTCTTCATGAATCGAAAAGGCGACTAAATAATAAAGTCGCTTTGCTTCTAATCTTTGCTTTAATTATATATAATACATTTTTATCTTTATACAATTTAACTCAAGATTTCATTATCTTGAGATATTTAGTGTTGAACATTTATATCGTGAAAAGTATAATGTCTGTTTTTCTACTTAAATATTCTGTAACAAATTTAATATTGTTTAATTTTGAGAGTTCGATAATTTACTTATATTTAAATATTTTATGTCGGCTTGAAATTTGTTAAAAGCTTTGATATTATGGTTATACTGATTACATAAATTATACGTAAATTACAACCACATAATTATGTTGCGCCTGTTGATACCGGTGTGAACGACGCTCCGCTAAATTCTCAATGGGCATAAATCTGCGAAACAGCCGCTAATAATGCCGTAACACTAAATTGCTGCTCTAGATTTCTAACTGCATCGATGGATCCCCTTCGTACAAGAAGAATACAAGAGCATGCACGTTTCTTTCGGGACATACTTATTCCACTTTGAAAGCTTAAGACACCGTTGGAGTGAAGTTAGATTTAAGAAAGCTACATAATTTAGATATCATGTCCTATCGAACCCGAGAGGATACGAAGTGGAATTTACCTTCTTTCGCAAGCATTTACGGAACATAGGAAGCTCTTTTATGGCGATTATAATGGAAATGTAATGTCACAGTTCTGTAATCTATTATATAAATGTTATTACTTTTAAAAAGAAAGTCCTCTTCAAATATTTTTTCTTGGGTCAATCGAACAAGTATTGCATATTGTTATAACATCATTAGCATCCATTGAGGTAATCATTATGCAGTTACGTTATAATTAATTGCGTTATTTAATATTAATTATAATGTCAATTATTCATCCTATTGTCAACATCTGTTAAAATAATTACCAACTAAATCATACCGCTCTAATTTATGTGTGTGCGTCGAGATTTAATTTAGGAAGCGAGTAATGCAATTCAAGTCTCATTAAGGGACGGACGCACCTGCTGCAAATCCAGGCACGTTTTTCCTACGTCAAAGGATAATCGCGTGACGGCGTCTCTTGATCATTGTCATACGAATTTTCATCTCTCTGTGTGCCGGGAAACATTCCCGAATCCATTTCACGGCGAGATGCGGCAAACGACATAAATGCCCCGATCTCCTCCACCTCTCCCTGTCTTCTATCTCGACAAGAGAAGTTTCTGTCTCTCTCTCTCTCTCTCTCTCTCTCTCTCTCTCTCTTTCTCCCTCTCTTGCTTCTTCCATCGTCGTGGCAATCAGATTGAATGCGCGTCATCATCGTTCTCGTCCTCGTCGTCATAGCTAGCTTCCCGTTCGCTCGCTTCTGGCTTATTCCCTTTTTGCCGTCCCTCGCCCTTTCTCATCCTCTCGTTTGCCGCGTGTTTCCCTTAGTGACACGAAGGTGAAACGACGACCGACGCGACGGAAGGGGTCGAAGGGAGGAAGTGGTCTGATTGCGAGCGACGACGAGGGAGAGCTTGATTTTTGCCATGCAAATTTATGAGAATAAAGAAAAGCGACAGAAGGAAAACGGCTTTTGTCCCGCGTTTTGACTGGCGGCCGAGTCCCACGGGGGAGTAAACGTGTACAAGGCACGCTGTACGTCGCGATCGGAAAGTCATTGATCCCTGCAATAGCCAGGACGAGCATCCAGAGTGAAAACGAGACGGTAGTGTATCAAGACCGATGGGTCAGCCTAACGACGGACTTCCAAACATTTGTAAATTAGTGGTCTACCGAGTAAGAGGAGTCTCACAAATAAGTTAATTTTCTGAAATCAGAATACATAAGAAAAAGGAGTCAGCGAATGTTTCCTTTACATTTGGTTTCCTATATACTAAGGTTTCTCTCGGATCCTATACATCATCTATTTTTTCAGATGTGTCAAGTCACGCTTGCGCGTAACACGGACTCTCAAGATTCAAAGTTCTCTCATAGTATTGTTTTTTTGTATGGCATTATTTATGATATATTAGCACTTTTTATTAAAATGTTATTTTCTTTTTCTACACTGTTAAGTTCATATATTTATATCCAATATGAGTAATAACTAAAAAATATTTTAGTTAATCATTTGTATGTCGCCACTGCTTTTACTCAATATACCTCAATAATTTAACTAAATCAATAAAATTAATAATTTAATTTAAAAAATCTATTAAATTTGATTCAAATTTAGTTTATTATTTACTAAACTAAAGCATACGTTAATATGGACGTTGCTTACTTTGAAAACTTTTAGAAAATGGATTGATTTACATTTTGACACGCATAAAAATTAAAAATAATGAAATTTTAAGTTACTATTGCTCCTTTTCGATATTTAATAATGTAAATTATTTTTATACTTATAAATCTCCTTCAGACTTGATTCTAAACTTATCGAAGTTTTTAGACTTTTATTACAAGACTGCAATGCACAGAACGATCAGTTTCATGAAATTTAAAGATCGTGTCTTTGTGGCCTATATATATATGTATATGTATGTATATATCGTGAATATAATATTATCTATATGTGAGAGACGAATACTGCTTTCAGTTATTTCTCTCAATATTACATTTCGATGAAGTACCAAAGATCATATAAGCTGCTGATATAGAAAATATAATATAATATTATGTTATTTGAGAAACTCAACGATTGAATCTGGAAATTCACGTGATTTGAGGCATTATAATCTGCATACCTATTTATGCGATCGAAAAGCTTAGATATCGAGATATATGTACATACGTATTTGAATGATAATAACGTCCAATAATATCGCCGCGGAGCTACGTTCAATACTCGATTTCAATATCCGCGAACGAGAGCGTGCGTGCGCCCAATGTATGTTACAATTTTGTGCTGTTACTTCGATTTCGCCACGAATCTTGTTCTCAAAACTGCCGCCGAAGCGTCGGCGTGGTGACCCAGATATCAAGTTCGAACGAGCGTTTTCTCACGCGACGGAATCGAAAGAAAGAGATTTCGAAACAAAATTTCGAAAATTTCCGAAACGTTCCACGCTGATTACAGCAAACACGCTGACGAAATTGTTGTTCGCAATAATGTATCGCGTAAACATTCGAGACATATGTGAATTAATTTATTGCTATCTGATTTTTGATGCATGGCTTGAGAAAAAGGACGATGACTGCGTTCAGCAAAAAGAGCTGAAACATGTAACGGCCCATAACAGCTTTACACACACAACTGTTATAAGATTCTTTAAATATGATTGGTATTTAAATACATTTGGATCCGCAGTGAAGAATTAAAAGAAATTAAGGAAAAAAGCCAATTATAATAATTATATGAATCTTACAACATTGCAAAGTTTTTTTTACTGAACACAGCCATCGCCTGATAATCGTTGAAAAATTTTTTGGAGCGCGTTTCACTTATTATTATTTGCGTGCACAGGTTCACGCATTTCGTTTATGTGTTATTGATTCGGCGAATTATAGATGCGCTCGACGTGTTATTTATGCTAATGAGTGTAAGACACGAACGAAAACACGATGCAAGCGGCATCAAAATGTCATAGACATAAAATATCTTTCACGAAGGGAGGGGGGAATTAAAACCCGTGCAATGGTATTGTAATGCACAATTGTTATATCACGACTATAAGGGAAAGATTCGCTGAATAATTAGTTTACTGCAATTCTCGTACTTAATGCGCGGTAATGAAGAATTAACGCGAAATTAACGCAAGCGACGAACCGATTCTAATCGATTCAAATGTAAGCACAAAGTAGAATAATATACATAAAGGAATGGAGTTGCTTTTCAGTGAATTGTTAAAAGAGTTTCTTTCTTTACTGAAAAAAATTTGTTTTCTAGATTTTTATTATCTTTTTGATAGATAATTTACACATACACATTGAAAATAGAGAAAATCCTAAATAAAAAGAGATATACGACTAGCTACGGTTCTTCATTGATTTTGCCATTTTCTCTTCAAATAGTAGTGGGAATTTGATTTCAGTAATTTCACTAAAGCAATTTTACGATCTATCATTCATTACTTGTAAGCATTGCAATATTTTAATTTTTATATTTAATTAAATTATTTCTTTCAAAATTAAATTTCTTTTAAATGAAATTTTCTCTTAAAAATTTACACCGATAAATATATATGTATAAGTTCAGGTAAAATTAAGAAAATTAGATAAATATAAACACAGGTAGTTATTTTTTTTTTTTCGGATGATATATGTGTCAATTGGGTTTTCATAAAAATTTATGATCCTAATTAAATGAACCTTCGTGTATTACGATACAAATTCTTTGCATAAATAGTGCGTAAAAAAATATTCAACGATACAAATGCAATTGTAAGATGATATTACCAGTTATATTGGCGATACTAAAAGCGATACTCTAAAAGCGTATAAACTGTATAAATAAAATAAATTCAATCGGTGTGTTTAAATACTTTAAACGTCTTGCACCTGAAATTACGCGTGTAAGTTGCACACCAACCGTGTACGTCAACCTGATCCTTACATAATTCTCATCACGTACTCTCGCGTACGAAAGTTACATTCACGCCGCCAATTTCGGTAAGTTCTCTCGAACGTCGAGCATTAAATGTCGACATGAAGAAATCGATGGATTATCATTGCCGGGTTGCACGCAGGAAGCTTTACTTCGAGTTCTGAACATTTTTCTCTCTGTAAATTGTTCCCGCAATCATCAATTAACGCTCGATTAACTTCGTTCGATATCCGCGGGAAGAAATCCGTAATGTTTTTCAGTCTCCGATTCAGGACGTATTTCACTAACCGTAAAGATTCATCTACGTAGAAATCGTAGAGGATCGTGGGGCCTTAAGTAGGAAACTGACCAATCGCAGTCGCAAATCTAAGAATACTCGACTTATAGAATTGCTCAATTTCCTACGATTTCTCTGTAGATGAACCTTAACACACCCAGTATACTATATCTGTAACCTATATCCATATCTCGCATTTATATATATATATACCCTGAGTATATGTAAATAATTATCAGCTCGCGATAAAGCCCGCGCGTTAGAAAAAAGCAAATAAAGCTGCTTGTCACTGAGTGGGTAGGCAAATACGACGGGAGAGAATCCAGGAGGGAGGCCCCTCGTATTTACGTTTCCGGTTCGATTATTATTGCACGACTGCGTGCGTATGTATCGCATATGCGTGATGCGCGGAAATGGGGGAAAAAAAAGGTGAGCGTCGTGACGGCGCTCGCTTGTTCCAATGAGCCGGCGACGTTTTCCGCCGTGCCATTCATGCGCGTTGCACCCTGTTTACTGCTTCTCCTTTTTTTCCCCTCCCTTAACGACGACGTGAGAAACAAACGGCATCCCGTCCCGTGGACGATAGGTATAGTCGCGCGCGCGAATCCCTGCTGTTGTCGACTCATTATCTCGATCGCCGATCGAGAATGGCGACGTTTATAAGACGAGCGAGATTTCCCGTCAGGAGGAGATACAGTGAGTTTAAATTTATTCTACTTCTCTCCGTGCCCCCCTTTTCACGAAGGCAATCTTTTCCTGTCTCGAATTCGGCGATCCGCGCACGCTGATGATTATCCGTGCGAGTAATTAATAACGACCGATCGTTGATTGCACGCGGGTGATCTCCCTTACACGGTAGTGATCCTCCTTTTCTCGAGCTTTGCCTCGGAGCAAGCGAAATCATCCTGCTCCGAAACGCGGACTTCAGGACTGCCGTTAAATTACCGGTGTTTATGTTAACCCGAACCTCTTTCGGAGCTGCGATGCTCAACTTTCGAAGCCTTCCCTTTTTACATAAATTATTAATAGCTATATTTAACAAAATAACTTGTGGTAAAAATCATGTATATTACAGTCTTGTGTTTACATAACGTCCAAAAGCATCAAGTGAGAGTATTACCTACTCTCTAAAACTTTGAGAACGAATCTCGCTCTGAAGAGTGAAATCTCACGTTTAAAGAATGAAAATTGAGCTGCTCTTTTTCAAGACTAGTTCAATTTTCTCTCTTTAGAGTGAAATTCTACACAAAATTTATAGAGTTAAACGCGAATATTTGAAAAATGCTTGAAAATCTCTTTTGATACGCAAGTTCATTTTTTTTATAATTGCAATACGTCTTTGGAGTAATTTAAGAAGTATAATGTACTTATTCTATTTAAAGCTAGTTGTTTCATCTTGGAATAAACTATGTGATAATTTATCTAATGGATAAACAAAGAAAGGAAAAAGTATAAGAGTAAGAAGATTAGAGAGAGAACTCAAATTTTTATTAAAAAGTGGAGTAACCCAATCTTGATAAATTAAATAGAATTAATAAAATATTTCTCACTAATAAATGGAGTAATTTAATTTTCTTAATTGTTGCTATCTTGTGATATGATTTCGAGCTATAATATAATATTTGACAAGTAATACTTTTGACAAAGTAATGCTTTATTTATTTTCCGATATTTTTTTTAAAAGGAATCTTTGATAGAATACATTGATTGACCGGATTAACGATTGCGCTCCACTGGATGCGATCCACTGATTTTTCTTTCAAAAATTTAATACTAATTATTCGTAATATATTTTCAGTTTCGGGATATTAAATAATTTTGTCCCCGATATGTATATTTTAAGAAAATCGTCTTCTTATCTCTGAAATAGAAACAATGCTGAGAGAGAGAGAGAGAAAGAGAGAACATCACGTTATATAATCGATACGTTTTTACGAAGCTGTAATTCAGTCAAATGCAACGTAAAAATTTCCGATTCAATTAAAAAAAGAAGAAGTAGTTATGTCGAAAGTACTCTTATTGCACGCGATTCTCTCCTTCCCTCTCATTTTAACGTCTCGTATACATAATACACACGCCGCTTGTTACGTGATTCCGCACAATTGCATAATGAATTCTCCGACAACGAATGAATGTCAGATCCGGACCTTGATTCCTGCGACGATCCATAACGATCTGTTGTTTCATGATATAAGATCGACACACGTGATGGTTCAAATTTCTCCATTATTATATTCAAATTAGAGCAAGGAGATACTTGGGAAAGTCTTATTTCACCAAACTTTATTATCTATTAAATGTAACTTATTTATTAATATCGGCGAATTTATTTTCATGCATATCCAAATTTTTTTTCTTTAATTTATTTATATTTTATTACTTAACTTACCTCTTGATGGATCGAATCACTCACGTGGAGAAATGTTTTGTCTTTCAGGTAAATCTCCGTTCTTCCCGAGTCTCGATGAGCAAGGGCTGGAGGATCCGAATGCGCCGAGCCAGTTGGACGGCGTCGGCGTTGGCGTCGGAGTAGGCGTCGGCGTCGGCGTCGGTGGCGGAATAACGGCGTCCCAAGCGGCGCCGCTCTCATCGCCAAGTCGGAGCAGTCCGCATAGCCAGGGAAGCGAAACCGGCGAGCGTTTCTCGAGGAAAGTCTTCGTCGGTGGATTACCGCCTGATATCGATGAAGGTACGGAGTTCATGTTATATCATCCAAGATTGATTATTTGCGGGACAAGACGTAATATGGTGATGTAATCACAATACATCTTCTTAATTCAGACGAGATCACAGCCAGTTTCCGCCGCTTTGGTCCGCTTGTCGTGGACTGGCCGCACAAAGCAGAAAGCAAATCTTACTTCCCGCCGAAAGGCTACGCATTTCTGCTGTTCCAGGTATGTTTTCGATTTCTTCCGCTTTTTTTTGGTTTTCATTTTCGGACTATGTGAATTAATCAAATTAAATTAACAGTAATTAAGAAAAAAAATTGAAAATAAAAATTAACTAACAGAAATGAATGATAATCGAATGTTATGCGATTATTCCAGGACGAGGGTTCGGTACAACAGTTGATAGATGCCTGCATCCAAGACGAGGACAAACTTTACCTTTGCGTAAGTTCGCCCACGATCAAGGATAAGCCCGTGCAGATTCGACCTTGGCGGCTCAGTGATGCCGACTTTGTGCTGGACGCCTCCATGCCGCTCGATCCGCGAAAGACAGTCTTTGTCGGCGGGGTGCCGCGGCCGCTCAAGGCAGTCGAGCTCGCGATGATCATGGATCGGCTTTATGGTGGTGTCTGTTATGCTGGCATCGACACTGATCCTGAGCTCAAGTATCCCAAAGGTGCCGGCAGGGTCGCCTTCAGTAATCAGCAAAGCTACATAGCTGCCATCTCAGCCAGATTCGTACAGCTGCAGCACGGCGATATTGACAAAAGGGTAAGTACGGAAAAGAATTCTATTTTCTAAGACGGCTCGAACGATCTCTATACATCTCTATAAAGTAACATCTCTATTCGATAATCATAGTTCGTTTTTACACATATTTCAAAATCATGTAATATCTTAAGATACTAAAAGCAAGCTATTACAGCATCTGTGATCATAGTTCATACTATCTTAAGATTGTATTTAAAACATTCTTAAATATAAAAATGGACTACGAATACCAGCCTAAATGAAGCATTCAGAACGAGAATGGAGATCTAAATCCATGATTAGTAGAGCTGTTTTAAAAACTTTTTTTACAAATTACGAACATTGTTTCTCATTATTCATGTTCTAAATACTTCGAGTATTTCATATTTTCTCTAATCATACCGATAATTTTTCGAATAGGTTGAAGTCAAACCATATGTTCTGGACGATCAGATGTGTGACGAATGTCAAGGCCAGCGTTGCGGAGGCAAGTTTGCGCCGTTCTTCTGCGCCAACGTTACCTGTCTACAGGTATATTTTAATCGGCTCATCTTTATTAATAACGTAAATAGTAAAAGAAGAAGTAAAAATGCGGTTTTTATTATTAATTAATTTGAAGACAAAGTTTGGAAATTTCTGTGCAAATATAGCAAAAAGTAATTCCATTAAAAAATTAGGTTTTTCTGAGATTTTACTGAGATTTTATATTTAAAAAAATTCTATTCATTTAATTCAAAGTTAAAATCATATTTGCATCTTCTGAACTGATATACTAATGATGAACTGATGGAAACTTTTCTCTATTAAGCTTTTCTTTTAATAAATAATTATGCATTATTTTAATGAAATAGTTATTTTATTGAATTAATTATCTAATAAAATTTCTCTTTTCTCTTGTATTAATAAGAAAGAAGATGAAATCTTATGAATTTGTTCATAAAATTCGAATTATATAATACTGTCTATTTTCAGTACTACTGCGAGCATTGCTGGGCAACTATTCACTCCCGGCCAGGTCGGGAGTTCCACAAGCCGCTGGTGAAGGAGGGCGCGGATCGGCCTCGGGCCGTGCCTTTCCGTTGGTGTTAACCCCAGCTGCGTTGTCCCTAATTATCTCGCAGCCCTAGCTAATTAACTACCACCTCTACCCATATCTCCCCACCCTCCCCTCACGTGCCCCACCCAACCCTCACTTTCCTCCGCCTTCTATATTACTTACTTACTTACCTACAAGAACACAGCCTCAAAACTGCTATTACTACTACTACTACTATACTATTACTACCACCACTCGATCGTTACGTATTACCACTACTCTACTCTACTACTACTATTATTACTATTACTACTACTACCACAACTACTATTCTACTACAAATTACTACTACTACTACTACTACCACTACTACTACTACTACTACTACTACTACTCCACTGCTACTACTTCAAGTTGTACCGGTTATACTGGAGGAAGAAACCAGCCGCTGTTGCCCGTTAATCGATGCAGACTCTCGGCGTTATTCCGATCTTTGACCTCGCATCTATAACGACTTGCTAACGGCCACCGGTATCATTGTCGGGCAAACCTATGCCCATCTAGATGACTTTGTCGAACCGGAAACGGATCCTGCACCCGACGATGGCGCCGGAAGACAACCAAGAAAAGAGGAAATGATCGGATCCACGCCAAGTCGATATCGTCGAATCAGAAAAAGAAGAAGAAAATGAAGAAAAATACACGCCGAGACACAGGATTCAGAAGAGAAATGGACACGGATTCTCAGTATATCGATTACTCGTACACGTATAATCCTATCTGTCTGCGCTGTAAAATGCACCGGTTCTGTCCGAAAGATCGAGTATTGTTAGTTACCGCGAGTCTCGAAGAGCGAGCAAGCGAGGGAGGGGCTGCCGCCGTCGCCGCCGCCGACCTCGCGTACGCACCCTGCCAATTGTTGGCACCAATCCTCCTCGAGTATGTTTACCGAAATCGCCGGCAGCGCGATTACGAATATAGATCCGACTCGTGCTTGCGTCTCGATCTGCCGCGGATCGCCCCTTCCGTTCGACTGCCGCGAGAAGGAAGGAGTTTCTCCCCGTGCCGTCCATCCCGATCGAGCGAGATTTTGATTTTGTGAAGCACGACCCGGATGGACGTTGGCGGAAGCGACTTCTCGACAAATGGGGCTCGTGTTTTCCCACCGACATCGTCCATTTGGACGAAAGCCCGAACGAAAACTCGCGCTCCCGAGCGACGTAGTGATTTCCGCGCGACGAATGTTCGTAAGAAACGCGAGTACCTGATTCGACGCGAAAGTGTGTTGTCAGAGTGAGCGAATGAGATTGGAAGAGCATGCGTGAAAGAAAGAGACGAGGAAAGAATGAGGGGGTGATAGTGGAAGCAGTGACATCAGAAAAGACGTGTAGGTGATGAGGGCCGGTGGGAAACCTAGAAGAGGGTAACAGGGAGAAAGGATAGAGATAAGAGAGTGACGAATCATCCGCATTGGATGTTAATCAGTAATGAAAAAAGCCACGCTTCAACCTGCTGTGTAGGTAATTCTCTGTATTACAATTCAGAACACACACATACACACGTTCATACTTACATGTATACACACACACACATATATATATATATATATATACACAGTTTCCTAGTTATTAAGAACTTAATAAAAATATGTTACATAGATGTGTTGCGTGATGCGTTTCTCGTACGTATAACGCAACCGCGCGTTCATAGGGAAGCATTCAAGAAAATGATTTTTTACTAATTAACTTATTCAAGTGAGAAGAAAATAATGCGTAGATAAAAACATAAAGGAAACATAAATAGAGGAAACTGAAAGTTAAGGAGAACAGGTGTCATACGGGTGACGGAAGGAGGGAAACCGAAGTAGTTTAATTCTTCAAACGTCAATGTGACATCGTGACGGCGTGCTCCAGGCTGTCCAGGCCTTGCCTAAGCTAATATCCGCGCGCGCCGAGCTCTCTTCTATCCCAAAAACCCATGCGAGTTACCTTGACGAACCTTCGCGAGAGAAACGGAGAGGTTGCGAAGTCGAGTCGCGCGTATCGTCCGCCCGTGAAGAAGGAAGAGGTCCGCTACTTACTCGCGAGGAACGCGAGGATTGAGGATTGCCGCTACCGCAATGACGAATTTTACATTTCGACTTTATTATTACTACTACTATGTGCAATATAAACGGTCACTCTCTTCGTGGTTTACGTTGACGAGAACGATCGGTAATATACGCTAAGCGTATTTTCGGGATGCGACGTGCGCGCGATTTCTTTCCTCCCCGTTCGACAGTAAGCACGGAATGTCCATGAACATCCACGTCTGAAGTCGTATATCCCTCTTCTTCGCGAAACGGGCGATGTACCTCGCAAATCCTTTCTCGTGGTGAAACGATCTCATGCTCGACTTCGTGGAAGATATGAAAAAGAGACGCTCGGGACACAAGGGAAATAGTGTCGTTTCTCGAAACCAAAGTAGCGATAGAAAGCATGATTCGCAGAGTATCGGAGCAACGTGTTATACATAGAATGATCGTATCTAATTACTCTCTTCATACGTCCGATAGATGATTTGCAAGAGTAAGCGGCGCGTCTTGAGGGGGTCGCGTTTCGCGCGGAACATTATTATAGATCCATACATATATATATACATATAAAGAATACCGCATGTTGTCCGCTCCTGTACATACATACCGATCCCTCTCCCGTAACCGATTAATCAATTAACCGGCGTTTATTAATCGCGAGTGTGCACGTTTTCTTAATCCTTTCAAAATGAAACGGACTTCTTCGCTGAGTGTATATAATCAAACGCAATCGCCGTAGTTCAAGTAAAAGGATGAAAGAAAAATAGAAAGGAGGGGGAAGAAAAGAATTCACTTTTCGCTGAGAAGCAGGATTTCTATTCCCGAAAGGTTTTATATAGACAGAATCTTGGCTGGCAAATAGCAGGACCTCCGTTAATTTTAAGCACGATACTTCCTAGCGCTCGTTCTTTTAGCAGAAGCGAATGACATTTTCGCGGCAAAGTTTAACCGACGATTTTTCGACGCGTTTTACCTAAAGCAATTTACCGTACCATCACTCGTCTCTCATTTGACAATATTTTACGATACGTAACATAGGATACTTTTGATAACTAACTCAGTAGTAGAGGAGGCAGGCTTAAGCGCTAATATCGAACATTCGTCACCTTGCAGTGACTCTTTTGTTGTGCAAAAAAAGGCGTGTCTTTTCACAATACTTCCGACAATAGCCGGATTGTTCCTTCGCGAGACGGCCGAAAGATCGTGGGGCTGGGAAGCGTCGTACTCGAAATTAGTATGCAACGTTGTGTGTTCCGCTTCGTAGATGACAAAAAAAAAAAGCCACATTCTGAACGTAGCAGCAGCAGCAGTCGGAAGACGTAGTTTAAACCTCGCATGACGAGTCTCTCTCGCGATACTCTTCTTCTGCACACGTATCGGACTTTGTACAATTCGCGACACATATAAACACACAGACACATGAGAGCACACACAACACACAGGCGATACACGACCGATGAGATACATCTGTACTTGCATACGGATTTAACGAGGAAAGGGACAAAAAGAAATAATCCTTACACACACGTCTATATATATATATATACACACATATATATTTATTTTTTTGGTACTCCTTTTTGTATATATGATATATATCTTGTCTCGCCGCGTGTAGAGATGATAGTCGGTGGCGTTTATTAGAGCACCGTACGGGAGGGAATGAATTATTATTAGGCGGATGCTGTGTGGCGGAAGTCGCAGTAAGAGAGGCGCGTTCAACGACGACCCTCCGTCCCTTCGTCTGAGACACACCGTTCGGCCCGCGAAAACACGAGGACACGTGTGTGGTGATGTGAAGGGGAAAAATTAATATAAATTTCATAGATATTATCATCCAATATGATAGAGCAGATGAGGCAGAAATGAGTTCTCGTTGCCGGCCCTCTTTGACTCGCGTTCTCAATTAAGATAGATTAGATTTGAATTTGATCGAAACGCGGGCAAACTTTTAGATAAAATAGGTGAAACGAATAAAAACCAGGGGACGTGTATAGAGAAGAATCGCCACCACGCGACCAAAGGCTTTTGGGTAAGAGAAACAGATGGGCGAACATTAGCATATAATTGTACACATAAATTAATAGAGTGAGTACATTAAATTTTTCTATCTGTTGCTATCTTTCGCAGTATTCTAAATAGACACGATCGACTTTTTCTTACGCACTTGACGGAAGCCCGGAACTGTTTCGATCGACAGGAAAGAATCGGCGGGAGAGAGAAGAGGGGATTGATGCGGAATGGAGAACAAAAACCGTGAAAATGAGAGAAACTTAAAGGAGAGACGCGAAAAAGGGAGAGGGACACAATGAGAATGTGAGCATTAGTTAGTGCAATTTTACATACGAGTCACCGTTCTTGTAAGTCAAACGAAAGAGAGAGGAAAGAAAGAAAGAGTGAAAGCGGGAGAGAGAGAGAATGTGTGTGTGTGTGTGTGTGTGTGTGTGTGTGAGAGAGAGAGAGAGAGAGAGAGGTGACATAATCCGTGCGACACACACGGGCAATAAATAAATTAAAACGCGGGCCGCGATCGGGCATATCCGTGTTGTTATCGCGGGTAAATTTATATATGTATATGTATATGAGAAAATCGCCGGCGTGTATGCGCGTACGGCCGTGCACGTGTGGAAATCACGCGCGTGTGCGCGCGATGCCCGGCTCATATATTAGGCGAAAATTTTTCTCAATCCACATACTTCGCGAGCATGGAGCACGCGTCGTTGACAGGCGCTCACACACTCGCTATACACATACACACACATATATATATATATATACACACACACATACACGCACACGTTTCACTAATTGATCGATATAATTGTGTAGCGAAACTTACCTAGGTACCAATTCACCTAAATCAATTGATAACTAAAAATATATATTGATATATACATATTATATATATATAAATATATATTATATATATATATATAGAGAGTAGCGTCGTGTTCCAATACTTGAGTAAGTGAGTACTTGGACAAGGACCGAGACCGATTTTTCTAGACAAATTTTTCTATAATGTTCAAAAAACGGATAAAAACGTGCGAAAAAAAAAAAGGTAGGCGAACGAGAGGAAGGAGGACAGGACGTGTCGTCCCCGTCGCGCAGAACGTCACTTCGGAACCTGTTTCGGGAGCGCGAGCGCATACGCGAAAGTACACTTAATTCTGACTAACACACGATACATGCACGACATACACGCAGTAAACAGTGAGCACGCGTATACAATTAAAAACTGCAAAAACCTAGCTGCAAATATACATTTTTCTCCAAGTTACACCAATCACATGCACGCACACACATACACATAAAATCCTCGTAAAATCGTAAATACCTGTATACGATCTTCTTCATGTCGATACAAGTATACACAAAGAAAACCGTCAGGAAATTTCTGTAGACACACGATTTTTTTTCCACTTTCACGAACACGTCCTATCAAACGCGTAACGTGAAACTACGGTCATGTCTCGTTGGATATGGGTGTCTGTAGCTAAATGTTTCAATCTCGCTGTGTGTACTCGGGTCGTTTTGTGGGTTTCGATTTCCCCATTCCCAATTGATATTCATCTATTTATCCCCCCGACCCGGCATCGTGTACCTCTTTGTGCGAAACATTTATTTTTGTGCTAGCAGTTTATAAGGCGCAACGAAGAGGGAAAAGAAGTGTTAGGTATATTCTGTGTAAAAACGTTCAGCCTCGCCGTTTAGATTCTCGAAAACCGATCAAGACATTTTATCTCGGCCGACACGAGAGCGATATGACAAAATGCTCCGAATTTTTACAAATATGTAACAAGTAATCCGACCTAATCAGTTTCCCAAATTTCGACGAAGGAGATACGAGACCATCTATAATTATCTATAATTATCACAAACGATCGATTTCGCGTTGACCGTGTAATTTATTTTATAATATCGGTTTCCGTGAATCTTTTATTCTGAGCCGTCATCGAACAAATTTTTTGAACATTGAAGGGTTTAATGCAGCAAAACAATAAATCCAAAGTCTAAAGAAAAAATTGTGTAAGAACGTAGCACAAACGTGTAGCCAATTTTTAAGCATTCTGAAATTATCAAAAACAATTTGATTTATATGTGTGTGTGTGTGTGTGTGTGTGTGTGTGTGTGTGTGTGTGTGTGTGTGTGTGGTGGAGGGGGGGGGCTTTAGACCATTTTATAAAGTAAACTTGGATATTTTGTGCGCTAAACCCTTCAATTCATATCTCTACGGCGGCCAGATTAAGCTGGATTGATCCCTGTTTTGGTAAGCACCACGTCTAATTTCGTCCGGTACCTCCAATTTCATTTTTATACATTTAGATTGAAAGAGAAAAGAAAAAAAAATCGCGAAGCGAAAATCTACATTTTTGCGATGAATGGCGATATCTCATTGGAATGGAGCAGTTAGACGAATAATTGCGAAATTTCAAAGGGATATTTCGCGAAATGTGTATACGTTCTGTACGATTGCACGACGCGAACATATCATTCACGTGGTCCGTTTATCGGATAACGACCGGTCGAAACTGGATGAAGATGCTGTCGCGAGATCGGGACATCCTCTGACTCTTCTAGTTATCGCGAAGTTGTTGCATACTGTGTATCTTCGCAGGATCAGTTCGAAAATCACTTTCGCTTGCCGTTAAATAACGTACGTTTTTGTAAAAGTTATACATGATACGTGTCTTGATATTGTCTCTTAGAGACGCATGTTTTACTATTTAGAAGATATCCTATTTGATATCCGAGTTTGAATGAATTAATAAATCGTTACGTTTTATAATACTTAATAGATAATATCAACTAGTCTAGCTAGTGTTTGATTGCAATTGTATTTAAAAAATTTTTTTACTGTCTGAGAATTAAGCAATTTTTCAGATCCTTTTTAATACATGCCTTTCCTTAAAAGCATTGTGATTCACATTATAGCGTTATTATAATCGCATTGACTGTAGGATAATTAAAGAACGCGATTTATAGAGGCATTAGTAAGTTTTACGATAGATTTATGAGAAGGCAATTTAATGTGCTTTATATTTCACTATTTCTGAATTAAAAAATCATTTGTTACATACTTTACATCATCGAACGCCTTTTTTTCTGCTGCAAAAGTAACTTCCCAGATTTACTAGAACTGGAATTCTGATCGCCGTAGATTCTAAGGAAAAAAAACTTCCAAATTTAAGCTTTTGGATCGATCGTACGCGGCGAGGAAAAAGGTGAATAGAAAAAAAAAAGAATAATATATAAAGCCGTGAGAAAAAACGCATGCGTATGCACACACGGCATGCACACATTCACACACGTACACACAACACAGACCCTATCAAACGCCTCTGCAAGCGTGGCGCGCAATGAATTAGTGAAACGAAGTAATCGCAAAACTACATCCGCAGTACGGAGTTTAACGTTTGAGATACGCCAGTAACAAAAAAATAACAACAAAATAATAATAATATGTTAGGTGTGATTCTTCACCTCCTTTGTAATATGTGTGATAAAGCATAATATATAATAATATAATGACAATTATATAGATATATATTATATATATATAAAGTACTAATATATAATTGATAATAACGATTAAAATATCTAATATATTGTGACAGACTTTGAAGGAAAAATAGAAAAAGAAACGGGATGCAATTGGAATTAGATAAATATTGCACAATACGACAGTAAAAAGCGAGAGAAGAGACGGAGATAAGTCGCGTGGGGATCTAAAGAGGAGAATCTAAAAGAAAAGATACACGCGATTAATTATCCAAGACATGTGACGTACATGATTGCGCACGAGGGGTTACGAACGAGGGCGATTAGGCGAATTATCAGTTCGCTCCTGCTCAAGCGGACCTACTGTCGTTCGGGTGTAATGCGCGTATAATTAAAGACAAGCGTAAGATAAGAGAGAGAGAGAGAGAGAGAGAGAGAGAGAGAGAGAGAGAGAGAGGGAGAGGGGGGAGAGTGAGAGAGAAGGAGAGAGAGAAAGAAAAATATTGATTTAAAAAAAAATGTGGAAGGGAACGAGTAACAATGGTAGTCATTTACGATAGATTTGTATTTTTCAGTGTTGAAAAGTTTTTTATACCGCTGTTATATTCTTGTCTAAATATCTTAGTTCAGAGAAGAGTTGCGCGAATGCGTGTTTGTAGGACATTTCTGCGTATCTGCATGCGCGAGTGCGTGTTTGTATGTATGTTTGTACGTGAGCAAGGAGATGCGAGAGAATGAAAGAAAGAAAGAGATGGAACGCGAGAGATAGGAATAATAATCTAGCGAGAGAAATACCGAGAGGAAGAGAGACACTTTATTTCTTTCGATGTCGATACGATGATCGCGCGATCGGAGGATCGACGAAAGAGAGAAAAGAAGAAAACGAACAGCGAAAAATGCGTGAGTTTTCCGTCGAAACGATACCTGCCTAACGCGCGAGGACTCGTGCCATTTAATTTTGAAATAAATCAAGGAGAAAAGGAGTGGTTAGATGTGATTCGTTATATAAAGAAAAGAAAAAACTAAAAAAAGCACAATTCCTCGCGTAGAAGGGCCTCTCTCGAGGTGCATCTTCTCACGATCTTCTCTTCGTGCGAGAGAAAGAGAGAGAATCTCGGGGCTAGAGAGTAATCATCGTGAGATCGAAACTTAACGCGGAAGGAGAGCGGAAAAAGAAGAAGCGAGAGATGTGTGTGCACGTTACATAAGTAGGATTCCTAATATCGCGCGAATTATGTGAGAGAGAGAGAGAGAGAGAGAGAGAGAGAACCGCGTACACCTCCTGCTCACCCTTTGATGTACCGTTTTCCGAGTACGATTTAATTAATTAATTTTTATTTTTTTAAATAAAGTTATTATTCTTATATTTTACAATGCTATATAGATAAATCTTATAGTGTTTTGTAAATAAGAGAGCGATCATCACATAGATCATCTTGCTCTTTGTTCTTTCTTCTCACACACACACACACACATACACACACACGCACGCCTGCACGCCCGCACACGCGTGTACACATAACACACGTATGTATGTATGAACAAATCCAAAAAAATGGTACAACAAAATTGTTTCCAGTAATAAGCGTAATAAAATCAATAGCTTTTTATAAAATTTACCTTCTAATAATCATATCGAGAAAATCATTCAACTATGATGGCCACCAATTATATCCTTGGAAAATTATTGAAGAATTTACTCACTTCGGTCGTACGTACATATGTGATTTAATATATAAGCATTTATCTCATCTTTTGAAAATTTATCAAGGGATTTATCTTTGTACAAAATTCAGATTAATTTCCCGGGTTTCTCGAAAAGATGGATTTCTATCAATGCAATTTAATATTAATTTTGATTAAAAAAAAAAAAAGAAAATTAACTCTTCATTTTTTTTTCTAATTATAAGAATTAGAAAAAGATGAGAACTAAAATTAACTTACATTGATAGAAATAGGCATTAGAGACCGCTGTTACACCGAAATATTTACACACACACACACACACACACAGACACATGCGCGCACGCGCAAAAGCATCACATAATCGGTCGGCGTCAACGTGGGAGACGACGGGCGACTCACACGGCCCCATCGCGACGCCCCGTCGTCGTGTCGCGACGATGTAAAATGAATTTTGTAAATTTATAATGAAACATCGCCCGTCAGCGCTTCCACGCGAGCGCGCGCAAAACCGCGTAAGATCGGTTCAACGAGATTTCGATTTTCAAGCGTAGGTGCCTTTTCCTTTTTTTTTTTTTTTTTTACCTGCCTTCGAGAGGTACCGCCGTTTTTTTCCTGTTTTACGAATTTATGTCGTTTTACGTCGTCGACAAGAAAAAAGAAGCGTCACCTTAACGACGACGACGATAACGACGATCGATTCTCACTGTTAGTCTGAGATATTCCGCAACGATACTGCTGCGATTTACTGCGATCTATCGCGCTATGATTAAGATTATTCGTATATCTATTACTATTATTATTGCTATCTACTATGCTATTATTATCATCGCCACTACTATTATTATGATAGAGTCATTATTTTAGATATCTCTACGTACCAAAGAAACAGTCGGAATACGTACACATACAACACACACATACACATTCTCATATATATACGCGCGACTCAAAGGGAGAAAAGTCGACAGATTCGAAGGCTGATCGAAAAATCGCGACAGGAGAACTTCATTGTCATTCTCGAGACCTCATTGAAATTCTTTCGATTCGGTCACCATTGATTCACGGGTTTTTATTTCATGTCCGAGCGTGAAATTTATCCGTGATTCATACGGCAAATACAAACAACATGCGATTGTCGACACGACCTAGCTGAAATGATAGGAAAATTTTCCTAATTATATATATATATATATATATATATATATATCCTTAATGATATTTCGATAAGATCGCGCTGAGAGACACGGTCTTCGTGGAATTCGGAAGTTAGGTACGTTCACATGGATACGTTTTTGACACGATTCCATGTTATAAGAACGAGCTTCTCGGTTTATGATCCTTTCTGTATCTGAACTCTTTGAGATTCTCTAATGCTCAATTTCTTCACCTCTAGATAACCTTTATCCAGAACTTATCTGGAAGTGAACAAATTGGACATATCAGAATCTAATAGTCGCGTTTAAACATTTCGGACGATTTTTTAATGTCTTTCACGCGTCTTTGGATCTCCGCATTATTCAGCATCTTGATAGCGAGTGAAATTTATTCTTGCTCTTCTTTTCTTTCGCATTAGCCAATTTATAGTACACATATTGAGTGCGAGGCGAGAGGCCGCCTTTGTGTTCGCGGCTCAGATCGCGCGCGCCGCGCTTAATATAATTTAAATTAAAATATGTAGATATGCGTAAATATACATGAAAGAAAGGAAGTGCGTATGTAAGTATGGATGGATGTATACGTGTGAGCGAGCGAGCGAGGTAAGCTTAAATATTAAACAGCAAATCTTAGAGCGAAAAGATAACGCGATAAGAGTACGCTAATAAGAAAGCAGCTGGGCGTAGTGCAATGAATTGTGTTAAACGGAGACGAGACGAGGGGAGAGACAAAGTTCACCGCGTGCGAGAAGGGTACGACGATGTCCCCCCTGGTTTTTTCTCCTTTTTTTTTCTTCTTTTTTTTCGAAGGTAATCCACAGGAAGTGGAATGTGACCCGACATTAGGTATGGGCGCGAGAAAGGAAGCGGAAACCGAAATCGACGAGCGTCCAATGTCCCCAGAGGCGAGCAAAACGAAAGAGACAGAAAACGTACGCCCAAAGAGAGAGAGAGAGAGAGAGAGAAAGAATCGAAGATCGGTCGGGATTGTTTCTCGAGGGGGATTAGGGCGGAAGTGAAGACGAAACTGTCTGACGACCTCCCCAAGCACCCCATCCCTTCATATTAGCGATTCGTCGTCCTTTTCTATAGATGGTATAGTCCTCTCTCCTATCTGTAGCATACACACACGTACACATACACACATACACGCACACAGATAGGAAAGGTGAGAGTTGAGTTGATCGGGCTTATCGGCGCGTCCGTATCCGGCCGCGCGAGGCCCGGATAGTCGAATTATCACGAGGAAAAAGTTAAAAAAATGCAGATAGTCCCTGTTAGGTGCGAAAGTAGCGTGTTTTTTAAATACTATCTCGAATTTCTACGAAACCTCGATTAGCGAATCCTGTACCTGCATTAACTAGGAAAAAATGAGACTCCCGCAACGACGTGGGCGGTTTTCTTTTTATATATATATATATTATATATTTAAGATATTATATATAAATATATATATTATATATATAGATATTGTCCTAAGCGTATAATTGTGAATATGAATTTCTATGATCTTGTAATATATAAATTATATATACATATATGCATTATACGAAAGAAATCGGAGGTGTAACTTTTACGTACCGAGTTATCACCGCGTCTCTCAAGGCATTGACCCACAACAAATAGGCTAATTTTCGGAAAGAGAGAAAAGGGGGAGCGAGAGAGAAAGAGAGAGAGAGGAAGCATGCACGTGTATGTGTTCCTCTCGGCCGTCTGCGTCAGGCTCGCTAATAAAATGTCTTAATCTTCCGCGCGTAACACGTATATGCGTGTCCACGTTTTGCCCACCTCTGGGTAACTTGGTTATAATCTGTCCTACGTGAACGCAATTTATCCGCGATATCTCTTTTCTCGATTTCTCCCGTATATTTCGGATAAATTGATTCGATGACGATTCAATCTGTAACTCGATAAAGTGAGAATCACAAGCGAGTTAGTCGCTCTTAGCTCTTCTAGTTTCCATTGAGAAAAGAAACTTACTTGAAAGGCACAAACACACGATACTTAATCTTTCCCTAATAACTTTGTGTGCATTGGGCATTATATAGAAATTCGCTTTGTTAAAATTTCTTCGAAGAAATCGTTACGGCGTATTTTTATGTACCTATTTCTTCTTCGTCGAGCACTTTACTGTAATTGAGTCTTTTCATTCAGAATAGCAGACTCTTTCTTGCATTTTGCATGCTCTATCTCGTCCCCTGGTTTTATACGTTTCTTCAGGACGGGAGGCGCGTATATCTAAACGAAAGATATTCCCGAAGAAAGGAAACTATACGAGATCTAACGATTTTAAATATCCAAGAAAATCTTGCAATTAGTTGAACGTTTTTATGAGATGTATCTCGAATCTTTAGGAAGAAATGAAGGGGCGATATTTTCCCAAAGCATTTAACATATAAAATAGCGTTTCAAAATTTAAAGAAAATTAATGTTCGTGAAAAGAAAATAAATTATTAGTTACGTTTTTCACGAGATATTTTAAATCTTTAGGAAGAAATAGATACGATATTTTCTCAAAAAAAAAAAAAGAAAAAATAAAGTAAAGCATTTAAGATTTAAACTCGGCTCTCGGTGAGAGAGAAGGGAGCCTGTAATTGATCCTCCAATATTGATCGAGATATTCGATAAAGATAGCGAAATTACCGCAACGTGATCATGTCAGAGGGGACGATGATCCTGCGGATGTAGCGAATGACAAAATGATTATTATCTTTTAGGGAGCGTAAGCCGCCGCGCATGTTTTCCAGCGCGATTTCAGGCTAATCTCGATTTCGGTTCAGCGAGATAAGGATCGCCTTTATCGTCGACCGATCGAAACGCATGTACATACGATACACGGCGGCGAAATTTATATATTCGCGCGTATTACACACTCACAGACACATTCCCCCGACACATTCACGAAACTGACACGTGCGCACACGAGCACGCGACGCGACGCGACGCGACGCGACACTCTCACGTGTCACAGTGCACTCCTTATTTGAGTGGCATGACTATGACTAGCGTAGAAAAGGTTGTTCCTTTTTTTCTTTCTTTCCCTTTTCGTTTAAATATGTGTAAGGGGGAGTTTTGAAACTTTGTGATTACGCGTGTGTTAGAATAAGTATAGGGGAAGTGAAGTAGGGAGACGCGCGGGGGATGAATGCGAGGGGATGAAAGAGATTCGAAAGAGAGGGAAAGAGTTAGGAGAAACGTGTGATGCCGATTTATCGATTGTTCTTAGCAGCTAGTGTGTAGCGTGTCGATATATCGATATATATAGGAATACTAAGCGATAAATCACACGAGAGCGCGCCCGTATGTTTTATAAACCGGAAAAGAAGAGAACGGGTGAGAATATATGGAAGAAAAAGAAACGCGGCGCGCGATCGTTGCTAGCCAATTTGCTCCAATCAGTCCTTTTTTTGTACCAGTTCTTTTTTCTAAATAATCTCTTTATATTGTAATGTGTATTCTATATATGCGCTTAGAATGAAAAGAACTTTTGTATTAAACACGCGACACTCGACGCGCGCGTTCATCACGAGAGAGTCCAAAGGAGCGAAAAAAAAAATGTAGTAGCGAATTTTTTATGACCGCCGAGATCGCGAGATTCGGCGGATGATGACGATGATCCGGCAATTAGCTCATCAACGTAGGGCGTTCCTTCGATGTTACAATCGCATGGGACTCTAATAATAATAACAATAATAATTATTATACTTACGAGATAAGAATAATGATCACGCACTCTTGTGGACGAGACGACAGACGAGGATAGGTTTCGTTGTCGAAGCGACGGTTTCACCGTCGAGAAGCGGCGTCGATCTCGCCGTTGTAATCATTGATCGGGACTGCTCGAGCCGTGTGAAAATGAATGGTCTTCGCGATGATCGAGGATCGTTGGATCGTTACCGCGTATAACCCAATCTATAATTGCTTAAGTATTCTCTGAATTCTTTCAAGTGGAATCTCACTCTAAAGGGTCAAGATCGAATTAACAGTCTTGAGAAGAGTGGTAATCAGTTTTCAATCTTTAAGTGTGTGAGATTTCATTTTTCAGAGTGCGACAATTCACTCTAAAAGTTTTAGAGAATAGTTGTAAGTAATAAGAATTGACCCTTTCAGTCGAATATTCTCTTTATATTGAACTGCAATTGGTATAAATTCTTGCAACTTATACAATCGTAACATACAATTATAAAATGGACTTAACATTGCGGATCGACGGATCGCTTGTTTGACGAACGACGCGCGATACTTACGGCTGTGAAACGCGACAGACGTAATCCAAAACAGTTCGGTATACATTTGAGACGGGGCGGAAAGATATCTCTCTCGAGGGATGTTTAAAGGCCAGGGACGTCTTTTTAAATATATTTACAGCGTCCACACAAACACACAGATATTCGCGGTGACCGCAAAGTTCTGCTCTCCGAGAATAAGAACAGAAGCATAGAGGCTTGAATAACATATAATGCGTACCTCTAAATTCTTTAGACTAGAATCTTATTCTAAAGAGTGAAAATTGAACCTTGATTAAAAAAATAATGGCTCAATTTTCAATCTTTTAAGAGTGAGACTATGCTCTTCACATTTTACTCCAAAAGTTTTAGAGAGTAAAAATAAACCAATCAAAGTTTTTCATTTTCTTGCTTTCCATAAGATAAAAAACTCCAATAGGTAGTTGATTTTCTTATATTTTACGCGTTATGCGTTATGCAAGAATCTGAATTTTTGCCCTAACGAAAGTCTAGGTGTACGTTAGATGGAAAAGGAACACACGTGTATGTAGCCAGCGAGCGCATTTTCGAAACTCGAAAATCGAGCTGTTGTTCTCAGTATAGAATTATCATAATTTCGTGTCGCGAGTATCGCATGTAATGTGATGAGAAAGAACGGATCCTTCTCGCACCACATTTTTACGAAACATTTCTGAATATATTATTCTCGATTTCCGTGGAATCGGAATTTTTTGTGATCAACTGGGAATCGATTAACGATGCTTTGATTATCGCGTTCGACTCCTTTTCGCAAAACTTGATTCGCGTAGAAAATTGTGCCGTTGTTTCGACCGCTCTGACACTTTTCAGCTCATCGATATTTCTCGAGTGACGACGAGAGGGAATGAGATATATGTGCGGGTATCGAGGGGAACAAACGAAGCAGCCTTTTCCGTGCATTAGATATTTTTTTATACGACCGGTCGTGCGTCTTTTGCGAGAAAATCGCATCGTGATTTCAACGTTGCGTTTCGGAGAGGGACGCGGAAAATTTCAAGTAGAACACAGAAATCATGATAAAATCATGAAGACATCATCATGACTTTATCTGTCACTTGTAATATTATTTTTAAGTATCAAATAACGTCACGATGGCGTCCTATAATATCGTTATTATTGTTATGATTTTATTATGATTTTTTATTCTACCTAGGATGGGGGGGGGGGGGGGG
>NW_017278779.1:9838-29568 GCF_001594065.2 Cyphomyrmex costatus | reverse complement strand
AGGGGGGGGGGGGGGGGGAGAAAAAATTGTCTATGAGAGAGGAATCAGATGTGGCGGAAGGACGATGTGCGGAACGTCGAGTGCGAGGCCGCATGAACCGAATCGTGAGAGTAAGGAGAAAAAGAAATGCGTTAATCTAGGACGATGATTTTTTACCTTTTTCTAAAATATGTCAATCGACTTAAGATATTAGCACATGTTGATGTTCGATATATTTGCGGATTTTCGGGAACGAGCGTGCGTCCGGCAGAATAAGGAATTTTCACAAGTGTGCCTGGAGTGCGTGAGTGCATTCGCTCGAGAGGAGGAAAGGAGTGATAGCTGTACTGAACAAAATTACTAAATCTTAATATATTTCTTTGAATAGTTTAAATAAACATTTTTGTTACTTGCAGTAAATAAATATTTACTTAATAAGAAGAGAATGATAGTTAAATTACATTAATGACTTTTTGTATCAAGTAAATATGTGTTTACATTTAGTAAGTATTTATTTAGAACTGTTCAAATAAATATTTATTAAAATTTAGCATTTTTTTTCAGTGCAAATAGCGAGGCTGAAGAGGAAACGCGTGCAGCGCGAGCGAGTGAGTGCGTAAAGCGATTCTCAATTAATTGTTGCAGCACACATTAGCGCATGTCTCACGAATATCTATAATCTCAAGGAGATAAGGAGGAGTGTGGAACGAGAAGTAATCGTATTTAGTTAGTGATCTTCTAGCTTCGATCGTGACGAATGCGCTAAACTCTTCCGGATCTCATTTTTCTACGAAGTGACAATTTCGGTTCTCTTCGTATTCTCTACGTTTCTGTGTTCACATTCGCGATCGCGAATTGTCTCGTGAATAACCAACCACCGAAAATGCGCGACCTCGAGGACGCGATATAGCATGATGCGGTGATCGCGCGATCGAATGTAGCGACTTAAAATATTAGAGAACTATGTTTCTCGCATACGAAAAACGACGATATCGCTGATAATATCCTTTTTTATGAGCTCCATCTTTTAGCATTTTACACTGTCTTGTAACTAAAAGTGTAGCAAAACTCATCGTCGACTGAAACGTATTTGGATATCTGTAGGCTCGATGGATTATATGGTCGCGTGCGTGGGGAGAAAATAAATTATTTTTTACATTTTTTTATTTTTAAATCTCTGCATATATGTGTCGTCACACGCTGTTATCGTAATTATTATTTTTTTATAATTGTGTCAACACTAAACGATATATTTTTCTGATTTTAACCAGAACTTTTTATTAACTTATAATTAAAAAAGATACAAGACATCATTGTACAATAATAAATTATTTAAGAACTTTTTTTAATCTATCCGTCGCCATCTTGTCGTTCTTGATATCCGTATGTCGACGCGCTTTAAACCATTGTCTTAATTTTTTAATTAACAAATATTTTTTTAGTGATGTTTTTTTTTTAATTTAATGTATAAGGCAGTTTTTAGTAATTTAATATATAAACGAAATACTACAAATTAACAATTATATTTTATAACGATATCTATTTTTTTAATTAATAAATACTTTATTAATTTAATACATAAACGCGGAATGTGTATACTGTAAAAAAAAAAAATTAACAGTTATATTTTATAAGAATATTTTATAATGTAATATTTTTTATTTGTGAAACCGTACGTTATACAGAGAGCTCGTGATATGGAAATAGCATCGTGTGTCGTGCGGCTATGTAATTTTCGAGCTCCCGTCACTTGTGAGAACCAGTAGCGCAGTATTATTTACTCGTAGGGGGAGAGAAGACGGCCGTCTGTTCGCATTTACCCTTCGATCGAGGGATCGTGCAATTATGCGCGAAATCACCGGTGAGATCACTGATCGCGTTCGATTACGCGACGCTTTCCGCGTCGCGTCGTCGTCGATCGTCGGACGAGATTCGTCGCGTTCATTAGTCCTCATCGCATTGTCGATCGCATTCTCCGATCGCTCCTGTCGACTATGCTCAATTCACCCGTTAACTTTTAACGGCGAGCTTTCGTTGAGACTGGTCGTTGGCAGTCGGAAGCGGAGAAAGGGGAACGCAGTTTAACAGCCGAAAGGCCAACATGCACCCTCGAGCTATACGGGCGTCCTTTATCGATTTTTTTTTTCACGAATACATGCGAAGGAGACGCGTCTCGTGTGTCGCTCTGATAGCGACTTCTCGCTCTTCTTCCTTTCCTTCGAAAACGGTCGCCCGCGAGTTTCGTTCAGAGGAAACCGATAGAAAATAAATATTAAAAAGAAAAAGAATAAAAAAAATAGATGAAAGAGACAGGAAACGCGAAGTATCCTACGAGAGCCACCGCACCAGGTCAACGAACCGAGGAACCCATGCAATATGTTATATCTCTATCCGGAGTCGACGGAATCTTCGTAAATGTAAAACATAGCCGTGATCGATCGATAATCGTAGCTTAATTAGCGGGTAATACATAATAGAGTTTATTTTTTGGTCGCAGAATATTGTTATAAATATATTTAGCCGAGGACGAGAGACGTTTGCATGTGACGTATGCCTGTGTGCGTTTTCGCGCGTATGTGTGTACGAGGGTGAGTGTATACGTGAGAAAAGGGGTATAAGAGAGAAAGATATTCCCCGAAGGCGCAAAACGTCTAGAATACGGAGGTACGCCCCCGAGATAGATTGCGAAAGTAACGCGCGATACTGCACGCGATGCGTGTTCGCCGTTGCGTTTAATTCGTGCGTTGATTAACGAAATGTACGCGCGGCTCCGTGCAGGAAATATTGTAGAGTCGCTGCGACGAGAGAGGCTTCTCGCGATAGCTGTACGGCAAACACGTTCAATCTAAGATGAGAATCATTGAGATACTAAACTATACAGTTTCTTTTTTAACCCTTTCATGACCTATTCAACTTTTCTTTTTGTAATTTTTATCGATGGATATTTTATCACAGGTGAGACAGAGACATCCTATCGAACTTATTGAAAGAAATTCTTAGTGGAAGAGTTAACAGTTTAAAAGTTTGCCACACTGAGAAAAAAATTACTAAATCTTATTACATATTTTGTTTAATTGTGCTAAGTAAGCATTTATTTACAGTAAATAAATATTTTTATTTCATAAAAAGACGATAGTTAAATTAAATTGATGATTTTTGTATCAAATAAATATATATGCTTACATTTAGAGTATAAATATTTACTTGGAATTATTTAAATATTTATTAAAATTTAGTTTTTTTTCCAGTGCGTACACAAAATGCGAGTGACGCCGAAAATTCCTCCGTTCTCAATCAGATGGGAATATAATCGCGGGAATTCTCGTCGCGTCGATACTCGACCGCCCGAAATTCTCGGCGCTTTCAAGCGTGCGTATTTAACAATCGCTCGTTTTTTTATAATAAATGAGGGATTGCGATAACGCACATAATTCCACATCGATGATCATGCAGCGTTTAGCGAAATTCCATCTACTTGAATCCTCGCTCGTTTAGCGCCTAAACGTGCGATTTGTCTCGCTGCTCACGTAGGCGTATCTCCAATTTTTTTTATCTCGATCTTTTCCTTTTCTTCAGATAGAGGAAATCCGAAATGTATCTGGCGCTAAACGAGCGGGGATCCCCTGCGAAAGTGAGTCTGCTGATCTGGAGTCGCGCGGAGAATATATATTGTGGCATTAAATAACGTTAAGGTATATCGGGCATATATGTGAGTGAGGGGGCCGTGATGCGTGCGGTTTCGTAGAATAAGTTCTCGACCTACTGCAACCAAGGGTGAATATTTTTACCAAGAAATTTAGCGAAATTGCTCGCGGACGGGATATCGAGTCAGTTCGCTCGCCCGCGATTTTTCTCTCGCGGCTCTCGCTGCGAGGAATATTGTTAGAACTTTATTAATTCTTGAAATTATACGTGTAATTTACCGATTGGATATGACGCGATTATCCAGAGTTCGAATCTTCAAGTTCTTTTCTGCTCTTCCTTAAACCGCAGCTGCCGCACGTGACACGGTGCGGATGCAGCGGGGCAGAAATCGTCTTTGCGCTGACGTAGTATATATATTATAAATGTGTATGTACATATTAAATGTATAGATCTGCGACGAGAGGCAGAACGCGTGAGAGGGAGAGTGTGTGCGAGAGCGACTAGAAAGGAAACGCGAATAACGAATGAACAGAGAGAACGCTGTTATCGAGCGCGTGCGCGGAATGGACCGTTATCACAGAATATTGACGACAGATTTTTTTTCGAGAAACAGATTAGGCGAGCGTTGCCTCGAAAAATTTCGAAAATATCGAAGCTCTTCGATCGGCTTACACAGAAAGAACATTAGCGGAAATTAAAAATTATTTCTCAAGGTTAAAATTGCTCTCTAAATTCTCTGTATAAGTGGGATCTCACTTTAAACCAGGGATGGCAAACGATGATGTTTTTTTTTTTTTCCAAACAATAAATTGTGTCTTTTTTTAAACATGTTTTAATGTTTCGTACATGCTTTAAACAGTATCATAAAAAAAAGGTTTAAAATATGTCAAGAACATCGATTAAGTGTTTCTTAAACAGTTTAAAACATGTTTATAAAATATGATTTTTACCAATCTTGCTTTAAGGAATGAAAATTTAGTCAATTTTGAGAAAGAGCGGCTCTATTTTTAATCTGTAAGAGTGAGATTTGATTTTTCAAAGCAAAATTCACAGTCTAAAAGTTTTGGAGAGTATATCTTCATCGAAATGTGAGGAAAAATTATTATAACGAATGGCAGCGTTGATATTTTCAGCTTCACCTGTTAACATAAATATGTTAACGTAAATATGTTAGATGAATATTATTATTGTTGTAGAAATTTTATTTTTATTCGTAAAGGGTGAAGTGCCTGTCGTTAATCGAATGGTCAACGGGACATCTCGCGCACGCATATGTGCGTACGTAGGCAACGACATTAATATTAATTAATTATTGGCGTACACGATATCCCGTCGGGGAACGATTTCCTGCGGGAAAGAAGAGATCCTTCTCCTCGGGAAATCGTTCCGCCGCGACGCGTTCCGACTCGTCTCGTTGGAACAATTTATCAGTAGGGTCGTACTTTCATGCTCGTTTCTCGATCACACTTATACATGTACACTCACACATAAACACACACGTATACATTATTCTAATTACCCAAAAGTAACTTGTACTATGTAACTATTACTATTTTTATGAATTTTTGTACATTTTTCTAATTATTTTGTATAATAATCGTTAGCGGAAAGAGAGAAAATGGCAGAGTCTGACACCCACCTCCCCAAAAAAGTGTTCAAAGCGGAAAAAAGGAGCTACATCGACGACGAAAAGAAATGGAAGAAAGAAACGAAAAAGAGAGAAATTTCGGTGTGAGTGTGCGCTAATATTGTATTATGCGAGCTAATGCGAATGTATGCGCGCGATCGTATGTGTGCGAATTTATACGGACATGCAAAAGATAAAGAAACATAGCAAGAGAATACGAGTGAAAGGGAAAGAGAGAAAAGATGAGGAATGCAAAATAGATGATGGTAAAAGTACGCGGGGGAACATATATGGCGTGCGTGTGCAAAATTTTCTGAAAGTAGAGAAAGTAAAGAAGAGATGGAAAAAGAAGAGAAAAGAAGAAGAAGCCACACGATTGTCGACAATGTAGTCCACCGTTTGTCTGTGTAATCTTATCTTAAATCTGTCTCCTTGTCTGTCTGTCTGTCTGTCTGTCGGTTTGTCTGTCTGTCTGTCCGTGCTGTGTTTCACGGGGGAGGAAAATCCGTTAAGATCTCTTAAAAAAAAAAAAAGCGACGTAGCGTTACTTTTTCTCTTGAAATATATGACGCGTTGACGACGACGACGATAATTTTTATGTTTTGTATTAAAAGAAAAACGCGCGACGAAATTTCTTCGTGACATACCCGTTAAAGATGCATATATATATATATTTATATAAATATATGTATATATATATATATATAAATATACATAAATATATATCGTAGGAAAGAGGGAGTGAAAAAGAGAGGAAGAAGAAAGGGGAAAGAAAAGAGAGCGATACCGACCGCGAAAGAGAAGAGAAATAGAGTATCGGGAAAGTATAATAAAAAGACGACTAAACGATGTTCAAAACGACGATAAAACAAAAGTAGGAAGAAGAAGGGAAACGGTGTTTCGAGAGAGGCGGTGAGAATTTCCAATAATTCCACGGCTCTCCGCAGGCAGACGCCGCGAATAAGCGAATATGTGTGAAAAGAAAAAAAAAGATCTACTTCGTATTTGACGACGTGTTTGTTATAATTATAAGGGTCACCTTTTCTTTTCTTTTCTCGAAATGAAATGCTATAAAATAGATCAATTCTTTCATGGATATACGGTGTCCTGTTGCTTTCGCCCGAACCCGAATGCAGTTCCATTCCGGCGAGAGACGTCCTCGATTATGTGCGTGCAACCGAAGGGTTCAGAGCAAGAAACGACGCGCAGTTGGCGGGCTCACAGGACCGATTTCAATCGGTTGAATATGTATATTATGAAATTCAGTTCGCTCTCGGAAGTATTCAATTATTCCCTAGAACTCCATTGTGTCTTCTAGGGAAAACGGAATTCTGATTGAAATACATTCCGAATAATTTCATAATACACACGTATGAATTGTAAAGTCGACATTTAGTAATTATAGTCACGAGAATTTAGTTCCGATTTAACGAAGAATTATTGCTCCGAACCGCTCGAACTCTCATCTCCCATCCTCGATCCCTCGATATGAACGATCCCGTAAAAAAAAAGAAAAAGAAAAAAGAACGGAGAGAAACGAGATATATATGTATATATTTTACGACGTCTCGAGTATAGAATCAGCGAGCCAAGAGGCACGATCGCCACCCCGTCTCTTTTGCCCCACCCCGCCGCATCCCCGCGCGCGATATATAGTTCGTAATATATTATTCTTCTACTCTTACTACTTGATATTTATATGTGCAACTTTTCGATTTTGTTCGTTTCCACCCTTTTTAGTACTTTAATAAATGAGTTTGTTAAAAATAACCCGATGGCACTTTATTTACGTTACTGCTTAGGCGTTTTTCTTCTTTCTCTTACTTTTAATAGTGCGTATTACGTTAAATTGTTCGCCGGTTATAAGAGTGCGCAATATTTTCCCTATTGATTTTGCGAGCTGTTCTCCCACGGGAAACAAAATAATCTCACACGGAAAAATGATCTTCAGAAAGTAGAAGTGGAATAAAAAAAGGTAAGTACATGATTGTATTTCATTTAAAAATATTGTTTAAAAACCATCATATAGATAATAGATTTGTCTCTAAGACTTACAAATTATAATAACATTTAAATATATTCTTTTCCTAATAATTGAACATGCAGCAGTAAGCGCAACATTGTTGCCATAATTAATTCGTAGATATTATTAATATTTAAGAAAAATTGTGTGTGTGTTGTATGAATACATATTTATATAATTTATATACAAAACTTTTACGTATTTAATTAATTATAAATAATATCATATATATCACAATGTTCTGAGTTCAAAAAAAACGCGCAAATTAAGTTTTGCTAATTACACGTATTATTGACGCATTGAACCAAATGTGATCTTAAACCTAAAGTATGAGTTGCGACATAAATCAAATACGTGAGCAACATTTTGAGTACCATATTTTTGTATGCGTTATTGGCGTACGTTTATTCACCATGGTTGAGACGGAAAAAAACATTTGCCTTTCAAAGGATAAAATTCTCATTGGTATATAATAATATACCAATATATATATATATATATATATAATTTGGTATAATAATTTTGTAACATCCCGTAGTGAATATCATTCCGACCAGCACACCAGCCGTTGAGAGCACGGGCGGGGCACTCGCACTTCTTTTCGCAACTCGTGATAGCGCCACCGAAGATTGCCGATCGACGCTTCCCCCGCGAGATCGTTGATCAACGAGCGCGACCGAATCGGGACGAAATAATACGAGCGGGAGCAACAAATTAAAGTAGGAAAGTTAAGATTAAAATCGATATCTTTTATATCTGTATAAAAATACTCGATTGTTGCTACCGTCTCTCAATTCAGTCCAGCTCCGAGCTCCGGCCGAATCCACCAGATCCTGTGACTCTGACCAGTGACTCGGCGAGAAAACTAACTTTTAGCGCGAGTTTACTAACTATTCTGTCACAATCAGCTTTGGATTCTATGAACAAAACTGCCTTTCCGCGAATAACTGTTTCATCAAAATCGATGTATAAATCTAAATCGGTATGAACTACTTTAGCAGTATCTAATAATTAAAAGATATTGGTAAAAAAAAGTTTCAAAAATATATTCAAATACTTATTATAGATATAATGTACGTTAAACATAAAGTATATACGAAATATAATATAACGTTTTTAAAAACATAATATTGTACACAATTTCGTATTGTTTCTACGAAAGGTATTAAAAACGTTGTATTATTTAATATATATTATTGTATATATAAGAAGATATAATACTGCAAGTCATACAATCAAATAATTAAAAAATATGTCTAAAATATGCATTACAGTTTTACTTTTCGAAAATATGCAAGTAAAACCATTCTTGTCCTACGTTTTATATATTTCAAGTCAGTCAAGAAAAGCATAGTATATATAAATGCTTAATATTATATTCTCACAATTCCGTAATTAAAATACCTGGTTTTGCACAAGAATATGGATCATTTGAAGTAAACGGGTCCCTATTTTTTTCCATTATTTGAAAGATATTGTGTTAACCGTTCCACGTGAGAAAACTAAAAATAAATCTTTATTCTATTAAATTTTCATAATATAACTCCTTCTCTTACCCTATCTTCTGTACTACAATGTCCTTTCTTCACGTTTACATTTCTCTTTGATTAACAACATATTAGTTTGTTTATTATGTTATCGAGATTTCGCGGGAATCTGCTATGACTTAAAGCCCGTGTCGTACTGCGAACTACGGAGTCCGTAAGGGCTATTCTACATAGAAGTTGTAACAATCGTAAGACCTCAAATTGTAAGAAATTGACCATTCGAGTATATTTCTTACATATGATTGTGATTGGGTTAGTTTCGTACGATTTAAAACTCCACGATCGTCTATGACTTCTTTGTAGACTAGTCATAAACCCGTGTCATATTACGGACTGCGGACGCAGATCGGAATGAGATTGCGGTTCGCGCATCGGAATTCAGCCAATCAAGACAAAGCAGCTTTATCTTGATTGGCTCAACTCTCATGCGCGATCTATTTCTTATAATTTTAAGTCTTATATATTATTAATAAAGGTGCCAGTACAAAGCGAACATAAAGTGTCTTCTATCAGAGAGTACAAGCAATTTTTGTAATACTGTTTGCAATTTTACAATAATTAAGTTTTCCGTAAGTTAAATAAAAATGACGGTCTTGTAAAATGGGCTCCAAGGTTGACATAATAGACAGTATCTAATGCTTATATACCTATTCTGCAGAATAAAGATATATTCTATAATCTATTCTATAAAGAAAACTAATATAAAGAAACCTAAAATCTATGAAACTATAAGCATTCAAAATATCGTAATATTATAAATAGTACAGTCATCATTATTTAAATAACGCAATTTGCAAAAGAATATCGTAAAAATTTTTTTCTCGAATTTGTAGAATTTATTTTTAACTGATTTGGTCTCGTATAAATAGAACAAATGTATGAATTATGAGTTTATATTTCTTTAATCAGCTAAATACATCACGTTTTAATTAGTATTAATAAGGTATAAAGGTCAGTTTCTGAGAAATAAGCGAGTGTCACTATAGGAGACCTATGGCAGTATCGGTGACTTTTATTCTTATATGTATTTGCTTTCTTTTTCTTTATAATCTCATCTTGTATAATATGTAGAAAGAGATAATTATCTGTTGAAATTAATTGCGTTTCAAGTTTGTAAGTTTGTTACACATAGCATTTTAATTAAATTGATCAGACATGCGCGAACAGCGAATTGTGATATTTGGTATTTCGTTTGTTCTGATCGTCCCTTTTTATCGTCGGCCTTCGGTGAGCTCACACGCGTGATTAGATCCTCGAATAGAATTTACAGATAAGTTGCGCTGTACTAAAAGGTTCGTCAATGACTGTTTAATAGATTGTATTTAAAAGATACGCACATTGTTATTTTATAAGTTTACTGATAATATATTATTGTGTTCTTACGACAGCTTGATCAGTTTCTGTATTGTTTATATAAAAAGATTAAACGTTTGATTACAAGTTAATAATTATTTTCGATGCGTCGTAATTTAGTATTTAAATGCATATACACTGCGCGAACACTGTATGTAGAGTTTAACTCTCTGTCATTAGATTAGTCCTATATTTCAACATTATCAACAAAAAATAAAAAACTATTAACTATCTAATTGTTGGTATAACATTTGCATTGTGTTTTTTTAAACAAAGGTAAAGCTATGAGAACGAGAAAAATTGTCCATATACCTACATATATAATTAAATATATAAAATGTTCAAATCTAAACTCTGTCAATGTACGAACATAACTAATACAAATACGGAGGCTATACAGTCTAGCTTTTGGATCTTTATTACTTATATATATATATGTGCGTGTGTGTATATATATATAATATAGTTTATATAATTATATATATAGTTATATAATTATATAAACTGCTTATGTATATATATATACACATATTATATATTCAGTACATATCAATGTATATACATTCTTACACATTGTGTATTAATTACATTACATAACCACAAATTCTTTATTGACAAAAAATGCGTAAATGTTCTAAATAATTTTTCATCTTATTTATCCTATATACGGACAGAGATTATATAAGAAAAAGAAAACTTATATATTTTTTACTAATATATACAATGATTGGGCCAAAAGTCTCGGGCTACCTGAATAATTTCTGAACGGTTCAAAATATAGGATTAAAATTAATACAACTGAATAAAAAATCTATCATTGAACCTCAAAAAATATCCACTATACCATTCTTGAGGGAGAGGAGGGAAGGTGGCGTGTATGTGTGCGAGTGTGTGTGTGTGCCTGCGTGTACGCGAGCGCCCGCTCATCTTGGTTTATCTTTAATTAAACCGGTTTTTCAGAAACAGTAAATTTTGAAATCAGATAGGGTAATGCTAAGGCCGGAAGTATTGTAACTTTCAATTCCAATACATCTGAATAACAATGTTCAAATAATCTTAACTTTACGAAAAAAAATCTTAGAGACCTCGGTCATTGCGTCTTGTTCTTGTCTCGAAAAGCCCTTTCAAATGTCCTTTGGGGTACCTGCATTCGATCCCATTTGCCATTTAAGATTTTCTAGCCTTCTTTTCTCCACTCCCCCGAGAATATTTAGGTGGATGGCTTCATACATAAAGAAGTGATTTTGAATTTTAAAGCAGTTAAAAGAATGGACAGTATACAGAGTTCTAAAGCGAGTCAGAATGATAGAAATCTTAATCTGTAAGATCTTGAACTTTTATACTTATTGTTAGTATCTCGGTTCACAAGGCCAACCGCCGCTATTTTTGTCAGATTCTTTCGAGTAAAAAAACACGCCGAAAGTGTGTTTTTATCATCATTTTATCGTGCGGCTGTTGACTTATGTAACAAATAAGAGATATTATTTCTTAAACTTTTTTTGTTCGAAACTTTTTAATATATGAATAAGGTCAAACGGTTAAAATTTATACCTCAAGACCATGACCTTGTCAACATATATCAAGATGTTTGGGAAATCTCTTCGAAACCCTATATTTAGTGAGTGCTTTTGAGGTTCAGTGATAGATTTTATGATCCCATTGTATATCTATAATTTCGATCCTATATCTCGAATCATTTAGTAATTATCCAAATGATCCGGGAATGTTTGCGGGCACAGTGCATATCAGAACATTTTATACATATGTACATGGCTAATTAAAAAATATAGCTTAATGCCAATGTACAAATAATTAACATTAAATATTAGTACGTGTAATATTTGATGTATGCTATTACATTATTTATTGTATCTAATTTATGCTCAATTTCTTTATTTCAAGATTAGTTACAGATAACATTATTTACGTATTCTATTCTAGGAGATCTCTCCTGGATAAAGGTTGTTTGAAAGTGAAGAAATTGAGCTTTAGACAAACACATTTCGATTTTTCTTTACTTCAAATATTATTGGTCAGTTCTTAAATGCAAAGTACTTTCTTCACTTGTCAATTTATATATATCTTTTAAATTAATTTTAAGAACAGATGCTATATCCTCCATAGTTTGTGGAAGCATCTTGGACTTCTTTCCTACAATAGCTGTAAACTCTGAGATCGCTAATCCACGCGTCTCTTCCCATTTGTACAAATCGTGAAATATTGGAGACGCAAATGTTGACGCACAATATTTGCGGGCAAATTCCAAAGCATTGTAAACCATTTTTAACCATTTATTTCTTATGTACAAACGTAACAAAAGAAACCTACAAAATATATGTGAAATATAAGTGTTGCCTAATTGCATATCAGTCTAAATATAGATTATCGTGTTTACCGAATTTGACATGTTTGCTTCCCTAATGGAAATATACAGTCTATGCACATTAATTTTCCAATCGGTAAAGCTATCGGCGATGCATATAAGTAATTTAAGAAATACATTTTATTAATATTTTCACATAATAATATTTCAGTCATCAAGGAAGAAAAATTGTCAGTCGTATTTGTCGTGATCCACTGTTGTGTTAATATATCACATTGATTCTGCACTGAAGAATACAGACGGTTATACATAGAAGCTAAATTCAATTTGTAAAGCCACTTATCCAATCTAGATATTAATATCTAATAAATATAAAAAATTATTGTTCATTAATTTAATGAATAAAAGTTACTGAAGGATTCTCATTATTTTTTCTTTATACGAAAAGACGTTACCTCATGTTTCCTATCAAAATAAGAAAACAGATGATCCTTCCAATCAATAGTGTCTATACTTTGATAACAAAATGTTCTCATATAATGCTTAAGATATTGTGCAAACACTGTTGATCCCCCTAAGTCATTTCGTAAGGAATCCAATAGATAATATCCAACTTCGTCAGGTACGGATTTTGAAATGTTCTTTGGCAAAATATCAGTCAAAGAAGGTACTAATTTCTGTTGAGAATCAACACCATATAGTCTCATCTGTAATGTTAGTGCACACAGTATAAAAAATAATGAAGTAGAAATGGAGAATTGAATGTAGCATTACAAATGCATATATGTGTAAGTGCAAATTATATATTAATTTACTTATAAAGTCCGTAATCCTATAAACTTGTATGAATGTAAATTGTTATTATCAATCAATCTATTCAACATATGATTTTTATTTCAACATTTTCCATCTAAATAAAATTATTGTAATTTACCTTGACATCAAGATCAAAAAAGATTCTTTTTCGCATAAATGTTAATTGACCTGCAGGACGTTGCAAGATTTCACTAGAAATGAATATACTAAAACTTTTAATCAACCACAAATGTTGGAAATTTTTACAAGTGACTAAACTTCCTGCCCAGTTTTGGGCAATTTTTCGAGCAATCGTATCATACATGAAAATGGGATCTTCATCTAGTAATGTTGATGACACAAATATCATGGTACGACATTGTAGTTCAATTTCTGGGATATTTGATGGAAGCACACATATATTGAATTCATCTACAATTATCATTTTTAATATACATTTATTAATAATAAGATTAAGAATACAGGACTGATAATTAACGAATTTGTTTTACATATAACTTGAAATAATTTAACAAATTTTGAAAATTTCGGATAGATTTAATATTACACTACTCAACAAAATTAAAACGTTACGTATTCCACCCTTCAAAAATAGGTAAATTTTGTGTAAAAATAACTTCATCGAAAATCATCGTATCATATATTTAATTTTTAAAAAACATTTTAATGCTTGAAATCTTTACTTTTCAGACCTGTACTTTAAAGGACGGTGTTACTGAAATTTCGTGAATTACATAAACATAAATGCGTCAACCTCTAAATTTTTTACGAAATTTAAGAAGTTCCACGGCATGAACTAAAAATTGTGTAGAAGTGCAGTTCATATTTTTCGAAAGACTGAATCTTTACCTTTAACTTGATTTTTTGTGATCTTTACCACTGAGTTATTCAATGTTGAAGTAAAAATAAATTTTTTGCTTCAACATCGAATAACTCGGTAAAAAGAATATTGTACAACGATTACAAAAAAAATAAATCAAAGGTAAAATTTAAATCTTTCGATACCTCTAAACTGCATTTTTACAGAATTTTTAATTCGCGCCACGCAACCTTACAAATTTCGCATAAAATCTTAAGATATGAGACATATTTATTTCTGTTTGTGTAATTTAATAAAATGTCGGTAAGACGGTTTGTTAAATAATTGTTCTGGAAGAATACAGATTTCAAGCTTTAAAATGCTTTTTTTAACATCTCGATACAATAATTTTTGACGAAGTTGTTCTATTTTAAAGTTTGACCATTTTTGCAGGGTAAAGCAGATAATGCTTTAACTTTCTTGAGTAGTGCATTCATACAGTATTAACACCAACACGGTAAAAATTAGTGATCACTATACAATATTAATATTAACATAGTGTAGATTTATATTCCTTGGTGTTGTATCAACACTGCTAGTGTGGAAGGTTATATCCACATCATGTTGGCATTAATATTAATATCAAACGAACATCTTACAATTAAATGTTACCTCTAATAAGCTAATATTTTGTTAAGTGTTACTTTTGGTTATAACTGTTAAGTGTTACTTTTAGTTATAAATGTTAATTTTAATTATACCGATATTATAATACTAATTTACCTCGAATAGGAAAACCACATAGATAATTAGTAGCGTTGATGGCATTTCTACAAAATCTCAATATTTGTTCACTTTGCGCAAAATGTCTCTCCTCAGCCCACAAAGTGATTTTGTGCTTAATCATAAAATATCTTCCACCTATTGACTTTAGTGAACCCGCCACAATGATTATTGCATATGATGGCATTGGATTCGTTTCATAAAATAAGTGAGTGTAACGGTCTGGGTTTCCCTTTATTATACTTTTACATTGACGTCCACCCACTATAACTCTGATTGCTTTAGGTACAGAAATCTAGAAAAAACAATTAAATTAATAAAAACTAAATATGATGACCTCTGTATATAATTAAATAATAATTGTTAAAGAAATAAAATTTTTATGTTAAAAAATGGAATAAATTTAATAAAGTCAGTCATTACAAGTTAGTCACTACACACCACAGATTACATTATATTCACGTTTTTAACCTGGATGCTGTCGGAATTCTATAAGAAGAGCCATATCTAAGTAAAAGATTAATTTCTGAAATACTCTTTATCAAGAAACGAACGAATTGAATTCACAAAGACACGGAATGTCGATAAAGCTTATTTACTGATCATCAACAATGTATAAAGTTGCTACATTAGACAATATATTGTTGCTCTTTTGATGCTATACAACTTTTTTATAGTTAAATTATTTTCATATTTCTAGAAATAGTAAAAATACTCCAAGTGAACAAAGTTCCTGTTCCATCCTGAACAGGCACTTCGATCACCTGGAATATTTTTATCACAGAGATGCTTGATTAATAATTATTGATATTATTTTAAAAAATAACGAAACCTTGAAATAATAAATGTTTTTACAAAAATATAGGAAGATATATATTATTAAATACTAAAACCTTTTTAAGACCCCGTATATTTTTAAGACCAATCAAAGTCATGTCCCTGTTGTAATCTATGATCAGTTATCACCGATTTAGAAGAAATAATATAACGTATACGGTTACGTTCTACTAATCCAAAAATAACACTCTTCTTTTGAGAAGATGGGTGACTAGAATAAAAATTCAAAAATTTACCCGAAAAAGTGGGTTTATGATACCAATTAAATATCAACCGATTCTCTTTAATAACCATATTGCGATATCTAAGAAATTCAACGAATTTCCTCCCACTTCCAAGAGTAATTGAAATCGTGGATGGAAAGAATTAAATGCTGTCAAAAACCCGACTCAATATTAGATGTAGAAACAATCGCACATAAGTCATCTATATATCGATAATAAAAAAGTACTTTATCGTTAAACAACATCTCACTCCCTCTCTCTCAGTGAAGAAATTTATAATTGTAAAATCAGTAATTTCCCTTCTTCTTGTTGATGTTTATCAATTGCGGTCTTAAAAATATTCTAATATTTATTAATTATGAAGTCTGCTAAAATAAATTAAACTTGAATATTTCACGCCAAAATATTTTTTATTAAAAAAATAAGAAGTGTAGTTGATGTGAGACGAACACTGAATAAAGTAGAGGCAATTATATTGATCTTTTTAGTTGTGCTAAATTGTGCTACAACAATGTGCTGACAACTTTCTTTATGTCAAAATTTTCTGAAATTCACTGATTTCTTGAAATTAACGAAGTTATGCGTCAACCGTTAGGAACGTTTAGGAATAGAAAACTCAAAACCCGTGTATTTTGAGAAAATGCGGGACCGACTTCAAACGTTAATCCCTAGTAGATGATTCATTCGCTTTGTGGGGAATAGTACACACACACATGTATCCAATGGTTTTTATTAATATTACATACGTGCGTGTGCAAAATCAATACAAATGATATCTACGTAATTTCTTACCTTAGCAGTGTATGTAAATCTGACCTGCGGTGAATCTTGGCAAGGAAATACGCCTCTAGCATATGTAAACTAAAAATCGAGTAATTAATATTGTACACATTAATAGAATTTAATGTTCATGTATTGTACGTTTATAGCTTACTTGATTGTTAGTTAATAGGAAGGGATATGTGCCATTAGAAGTTTGATCCTTTCTTAGCCAATACAGTGCAAGGGAATCTTTACGCGTTTCATACTCAATCAGAATTCTATAACTGAAAATGTTTGTATAGTATATCGTGATACATATGAAATATTTGTATCAATATTTTCTAAAATTTGTAATTTTTGAAAAAGATTTTATACTTACTTATACAGAAAATGAATCTTATCAACGCCATACTTATATACATGTACCTTTTTATCATTTCTTAATGTCCGCGGTAACATAATAGAAAATTCCTCACTTCCAATATTATCAATACATTTATTAATTTTATATACTAAAGCATTACCAGTAACATCGTCCTTGACAGTTATCTTATCTTCCTGGAATCCGTAGGTATCTAAAAGCTAATTGTTCGATATTATGTATTTATTTCAAAAAATGGAGAAACTGTACAAAAAAAGGAAAAGTTTACTAACTATTCTGTCACAATCAGCTTTGGATTCTATGAACAAAACTGCCTTTCCGCAAATAACTGTTTCATCAAAATCGATGATTAAATCTAAATCGGTATGAACTACTTTAGCATCATCTAATAATTAAAAGATATTGGTAAACAAAGGTTCCAAAAATATTCAAATACTTATTATAGATATAATATACGTTAAACATAAAGTATATACGAAATATAATATAACGTTTTTAAAGACATAATATTGTACACAATTTCGTATTGTTTTTACGAAAGGTATTAAAAACGTTGTATTATTTAATATATATTATTGTATATATAAGAAGATATAATACTGCAAGTCATACAATCAAGTAATTAAAAAATATGTCTAAAATATGCATGACAGTTTCACTTTTCGAAAATATGCAAGTAAAACCATTCTTGTCCTACGTTTTATATATTTCTAGTCAGTCAAGAAAAGCATACTATATATAAATGCTTAATATTATATTCTCACAAAATTCCGTAATTAAAATACCTGGTTTTACACAAGAATATGGATCATTTGAAGTAAGCAAGTCCATATTTGAAAGATATTGTGTTAACCGTTCCACGTCAAAACTAAAAATAAATCTTTATTCTATTAAATATCCATAACATAACATTCCTTCTCTTACCCTATCTTCTCTATGTCCTTTTTTCTTGTTTACATTTCTCATTATTTAACAACATATTAGATTGTTTATCAGGAGACACATTTTAGTGTCTCCGGCCATGTTCAAAAACTAAAAGACACTTCAAGTCTCTTATCCCGAGCCACGAAAGTCCATTTTTGGGGGGTGCATAACTACTAAAATACAAAATATTTTGAATCGAACGTTATATGTCCTGAAAGGCATCGTCACGAGTAATTATTGCTAAAAAAAAATTAAAAATCTGGCGTTCTGGAGATACAAGCGGTCGAAAAGTGGTGATTTTAATAAAAAATTAAGAAACGTCTCCTTCTTCTGTTCTGTCCGCATTCAAGGCCGTATTAAAACTTTCTAATATCCTCTCTTCTCTCTCTCTCACCTTTCACTGACACCTTCACCATCTTCGACCGACCGCAACCCCTCATCCCTCCCTCCCCTCCTCCACCTCCCACCCCCACCACCCCTTTCTTTCGTCGTATTTCACTCTCTTTCGTTATACAATATTTTTAAATCATTTTTTTATATACTTGTGATATATTTGTACTCTAAAAAGTATATATGATATCCGAAAAGGATGTCATAAAAATGAAAAGTTCAAGCCATGTTCAAAAAGGGATATTAAAAAATTTAAACCATTTTATCTAATAATAATATATTACCATGAAAAGTAACTGATTTATTATTAATAAAGGTGCGGTACAAAGCGAACATACGTAAAGTGTCTTCTATCAGATAGTACAAGCAATTTTTATAATACTGTTTGCAATTTTACAATAATTAAGTTTTCCGTAAGATAAATAAAAATGACGGTCTGTTAAAATGGGCTCCAAGGTTGACATAATAGACAGTAATGCTTATATACCTACTCTGCAGGATAAAGTTTTATTCTATTCTATAAAGAAAACTAATATAAAGAAAACTAAAACTTATGAAACTATAAGCATTTAAAATATCGTAATATTATCAATAGTACAGTCATCATCATTATTTAAATAACGCAATTTGCAAAAGAATATCGTAAAAATTTTTTTCTCGGATTTTTAGAATTTGTTTTTAACTTATTTGGTATATAAATAAAACAAATATATGAATTATGAGATTATACTTCTTTAATTAGCTACATACGTAACGTTTTAATTAGTATTAATAAGGTATAAAGGTCAGTTTCTGAGAAATAAGCGAGTGTCACTATAGGTAGGGTTGCCATCCGTCCGGATTTCCCCGGATTTGTCCTAGTTTTAAAGGCGTCGTGGAGCGTCCGGGCGGGTTTTTCGTAGCAGTCCGGATTTTATATAGTTTTTTATAACAATTGCCCAAACTTAGCAACAAATGTATGATATTTTACAGAGAAATGAAAGCCTACATAGAAAACTGGATGAAACCCATTGAATGAATTTGAAAGTTTTGATTGGATGTTTTTATCTAATATATCTGAAAATACCAAATGGACCGCCGTTTTAAACACTATTTCATTTTTACAAGACAGAAACATCGAAATTGATGACACAAAATTAATAGACGAATGGATAAATTTGAAAACCTTTAGTCGAAACAAGACAAGACAAGCATTTAACCACAAATGAACTTTGGCTTAAATTTTTTAAAACTCCGAATGCTCATACATGCACTGAATTATTGAAGATAGCACAATATTTTTTCTGCATACCAACTCATAATGCAAACGTAGAAAG
>NW_017278779.1:6612-9000 GCF_001594065.2 Cyphomyrmex costatus | reverse complement strand
TTTATATAAATATATATATAGTTATATAATTAAAATCATAGGAAGTGTAAAGCCTAATCGAGTCTTGAAAACTGGATGTTAATGTTTATTTTATTATGTGAATATAATTATATAAACTATAATATAGTTATATAATTGAATATAGTTATATAATTATATAAACTGTATGTATATATTCATATAATATATATATATTTAGTACATAACAATATTACCAATGTATACATAATTACACATTGTGTATTAATACATACGCATATATATACATATAGTTCAAATAATTATATAATTAGTACGTACCAATGTATATACATTTTTACACATTGTGTATTAATTACATAATATAACCACAAATTCTTTATTGACAAAAAATGCGTAAATGTTCTAAATAATTTTTCATCTTATTTATCCTATATATACGGACAGAGAATATATAAGAAAAAGAAAACTTATCTATTTTTTACTAATATATACAATGATTGGTCCAAAAGTCTCGTGCTACCTGAATAATTCCAGAACGTTTCGAAATATAGGATTGAAATTAATACAACGGAATCAATAAATCAATCATTGAACCTCAAAAAATATCCACTATACCATTCATGAGGGAGAGGAGGGAAGGTTGCTTCAAAATCTTAAACGGCATATGAGGTCGTGTGAGGGTTTTCGAGACGAGAATAACGCGGACTGATTGAGGTCTCTAAGATTTATTTCGCAGGTTTATGATTATTTGAACATTAATTGTTATTCACAAGAAGGAATTACATTTCTTGTGTGCGCGTGTGTGTGTGTGCTGCGTGTACGCGAGCGCACGCTCAACTTTTGGTTTATCTTTAATTAAGCCGGTTTTTTAGAAACAGTAAATTTTGAAATCAGATATGGTAATGCTAAATGCCGGCAGTATTGTAACTTTCAATTCCAATACATGTGAATAACAATGTTCAAATAATCATAACTTTGCGAAATAAAATCTTAGAGACCTCGATCAGTCCGTGTCGTTCTTGTCTCGAAAAGCCCTTTCAAATGTCCTTTCGGGTGCCTGCATTCGATCCCAATTGCCATTTAAGATTTTCTAGCCTCCTTCTCTCCACTCCCCCGAGAATATTTAGGTGGATGGCTTCATACATAAAGAAGTTTGAATTTTAAATCAGTTAAAAGAATAGACAGTATACACAGTTCTAAAGCGAGTCAGAAAGACAGAAATCTTAATCAGTAAGATCATGAACTTTTACACTTAGTAATTCGGTTCACAAGACCGACCGCCGCTATTTTTGTCAGATTCTTTCATTTCGAGTAAAAACACTCCGAAAGTGTGTTTTTATCATCATTTTATCGTGCGGCTGTTGGCTTATGTAACAAATGAGAGATATTATTTCTTAAACTTTTTAGTTCGAAACTTTTTAATATATGAATAAGGTCAAACGGTTAAAATTTATACCTCAAGATCATTACCTTGTCAACGTATATCAAGATCATTGGGAGGTCCCTCCGAAGCCCTATATTTATTGATGAGTGTTTTTGAGGTTCAATGATAGATTTTATGATCCCATTGTATCTCTATAATTTCGATCCTATATCTCGAATCATTCAGTAATTATTCAAATGATCCGGGACTGTTCGCTGGCACTGTATATAACAGAACATTTTATACATATGTACATGGCTAATTAAAAAATATAGCTTAACCAATGTACAAATAATTAACATTAAATATTAGTACGTGTAATATTTGATGTATGCTATTACATTATTTATTGTATCTAATTTATGCTCAATTTCTTTATTTCAAGATTAGTTACAGATAACATTATTTACGTATTCTATTCTAGGAGATCTCTCCTGGATAAAGGTTGTTTGAAAGTAAAGAAATTGAGCTTTAGACAAACACATTTCGATTTTTCTTCACTTCGAATATTATTGGTCAGTTCTTACATGCAAAGTACTTTCTTCACTTGTCAATTTATATATATATTTTAAATTAATTTTAAGAACAGATGCTATATCCTCCATAGTTTGTGGAAGCATCTTGGACTTCTTTCCTACAATAGCTGTAAACCCTGAGATCGCTTGTCCACGCGTCTCTTCCAATTCGTACAAATCGTGAAATATTGGAGACGCAAATGTTGACGCACAATATTCGCGGGCAAATTCCAAAGCATTGTAAACCATTTTTAACCATTTATTTCTTATGTACAAACGTAATAAAAGGAACCTACAAAATATATGTGAAATATAAGTGTTGCCTAATTGCATATCAGTCTAAATATAGATTATCGTGTTTACCGAATTTGACATGTTTGCTTCCCAAATGGAAATATACAGTCTATGCACATTAATTTTCCAATCGGTAAAGCTATCGGCGATGCATATAAGTAATTTAAGAAATAC
>NW_017278779.1:0-2252 GCF_001594065.2 Cyphomyrmex costatus | reverse complement strand
TGAAAAAGAGATATATGTATAACTCACCTGTTATATCACTTTTGAACAGAAAAAATTGTCAAATTTAATCAATAACGGTATGTCATCGCAAAACTGAAACAAAATTTTCTACGCAGACAGTAACATAATGACTGAATTGTTCGAGCAAACGGTCTGTCAGTTTCTGCATACAGTAAAAGGTATAGCCATTCAATGATCGCAACAATTTAGAAGAAATGGTTACGTAAATTCTCCAAAGACAATTTGGCATAAAAACATAATATCCTGCATTTTCTGATAATGCATGAAGAAAGTGAAGGTACGTTGATAAGCGGGTATATGTTTCGAGTTGAATAAAAAATGAATCGTAATACCTGCGTTGTGTCGATGTATCCAGTACATTATTGGTTATATTGGCATCTCTCAGTTACAGTTATTACGTCGATCTAATGGCAAGTGAACGATGGAAGAACGATGTTGCGTATGCGATGACTCCCTTCAAACTGTTAACGTGGCCCGTCGGCCTTTGGCCACTTCAAGTTTATAACATCTATTCGCTAATACGATGTGTCTTGGTCACTTGTTGCATGGTATCGTCTCAATTTCGACGATTTTTGTCACTTTTACGTTAACATCCCAATATTTGAATTAAAACTTCATTGATGTCGATAATAGTATTAAGTGTTTAAATTTTTAACTATATATAGATATACTGATGACGTAACAAAATACGTTTTTTTTTTTCAAAAGTAGTAACTCATTCATATAAAATATAATAGATATATACACATATCATTAGCAGGCATAAGAGTTATCATGTCACTTCTGAGGAGGGCTTAATCCGAGAGCCGAAACGTTAAGTAGTTTATAGAACTTTGTAATTTTTTTTTTAGTAATGTATAGTTCAGAATTTTGTAACATGATATTTTATTATATATGACTGTTACGTTTTATCTAACTTTTTAAATTTTATTTCACATGACTCTTACAATGTCCTTTGTACTTTTCGTTTATCATTAGCTATTGTACATTTTTCAATAAACACTTCTAATTAGAATTTATGATTTAATTCTTGTTTATGTCAAGAGTAGCGCAACTGTTTCCGAGAAATTTTAGAGATAGTACGTGTTATATTGCTTATTTTATTATTTCGTTATTTATATTACATTTAAGAATTGCATTGATGAAACATTCTTTTGGTAATATCGTATCAAAAGAAATAGGTATACATAGAAAACAAATTAAATGAATAAAATTTACATATATAATAAAATTAGAGAAATATTTTCATTATTATATTATTTCTATTAAATTTCTATCTTTATAATACGGAAAAATTTATATATAACTGTTATATTATCTATTGTATAATAACTTTATCTTATAGTTCTCATTGGTGTTTAGTTTATCTTGTAAACATTTTAATATTAAAGTGAAGTGTTCAATTTTACATACCTTTAAATTAGTTCAGATAATTCTAATGTATTTTTATTTACATATATACGTAAAAAGCTAAAATGGAAGCTTATTTGTTTCAATTCTAAAAATTATCCTGTAATTAAATTTTAATATTTTCAAAGATCCGTCGATCTGGAATTGGGACATATTTTTCCTAAACACAAAAGCTGTTTGAATGAGAAAATATATCGTTTACACATATCAACAGAGCATAATAGTGATCTTGCCTTCCATGGAGTTTCACATGGGCTGTACTAACACGGAGCAAAATATAGACGGTCTCATGTTAGCCTGTTGCGGTGTACTCGGAGTGGTAAAGACTATATGTTTCCGTATTTACGCGAAAAACTTAACTGACAATTACAGTTCTGCCCAGAATGATTATTTGACGATTGAAAACACAAAGTATCGTGCCATCATGCGAAAACACGCCTTTATGGGAAGAATTCTCTCCTGTTTTATGATGTGCTTCTCTTACATTAGTGTAACGATATATTCATTAATTCCTCTTCTTGGTGAAGATCTACCTGATGGTCAAGATAATCAGATTAACGGAACAAATGAGGACATTATATTGGACTATCCAATGCCATCAAGATGCGCGTTAGAATACTTACGTGTCCCAACGAGCATGTATGAATTTATCTGTATCTACGAGTTTATTGTGCTGGTGCTTACGTGTACTTGTAATCACGGTAATATCTATTTTTTGTTTAGTATAGATATATCTTTTTTTTACATCTTTTCGTCACATAATGTTATTTAAAATGTACCAGAGTTCTGACCACAAAATTGTATTCGAAAATTTTATTAAC
>NW_017278778.1:595-875 GCF_001594065.2 Cyphomyrmex costatus | reverse complement strand
TTAACCAATTACGGTCGAATTCGAGGAGAATAATCCATTATGATTATTCATCCATTCTTTATGGCTTAAAACACGTATTGTAGATACGGGGTTAAGCGGAGTCTACAATTTAATTTTAAAGGCGTATGTCCACACAGTCCTGCATAGCTGCATAAACATATGCATAAAGAAAATTATCTAATCACATTTTACGTGCGACTTTATAAGAGAAATGCGACTGGATAATTTTCTTTATGCATTTGTTTATGCAGCTATGCAGGACTGTGTGGATATACTCTAA
>NW_017278778.1:0-552 GCF_001594065.2 Cyphomyrmex costatus | reverse complement strand
TAAGGCCTATCGCACATGAAATGCATAACAGTACATAAATATAACATAAGACCGCTGGACCAATGTGCATCTTATGTTATTCAATATGGCAACTTTATGCTGGATGCTTATTGGTCCAACTGTTTTATGTTATATTTATGCTCTATTATGCATTTCATGTGCGATATGTTTAAATGTAGGTGAATCTAATGCGTTTTGACAGATCGAAAATAGGATGAAAAAAGAGAAAGAGCACAGTCTAGTAACTCACTTATTTCGCGCATGCGCACTCCATTTTAGGCAACTAACATCAAAGATGTCGACAGAGTTGCGCTACTGGTTATGCGCTGTCTGTTGCACAAAAAATATTTATTTAGGACTCTTTACGGGACCTAAAAGTTGCACTGAATTCATCTCTGAAAGCAGCCGACATGAAACTGTGACGTCAGCTTTACGCATGCGCATGAACGCTCTTGTCGGGAAAAATGTAAAGTCACTAGATCTGGAAACACGTAGAGTCCTAGATATCAGAGAAGCGCAACCGGCTTAAGTCAGTATCGCAAAATTACTAAG
>NW_017278777.1:2001-3770 GCF_001594065.2 Cyphomyrmex costatus | reverse complement strand
ACAATCAGCCGTGGTGGTTGATAAAATTTTTATTTTTTGGAATCTGACCACCACGACATAACAGTTGCGACATAAATAGAGAGTCTGACTACGATCGTGCGACGTTGTTCACGCGTTCCGTGATTGATTATCGATATTTTTAAAGAAAGAAAGAGAGAAAAGGGGAAATTTCTCGGTGAATAATTTGTTATTTAACAACAGCGTTTGTAGAAACATAAATTCAATTGTTCGCAAACGAATCCCTGCGCAGAATCGCTGTAAAAAATCGAGACTTTAGACAGTTCTTCGATAATTATTTTCATTTATAGCAATAGCAATTGTGATTCATTGAGGGGCATAGCCCATAGCGGAAGCCCTGCAAAAATTTTTTTTTATTCAAAGAACTTAGAGATATTTTCTCGAATAATTTAAACGTTTCATTTTTAGCATTTGTGATTCGTTAAAGGGCATAGCCCACAGCGGGAGCCCTGCAAAAAATTTTCTTAAAACTAGAGACATTTTGTCAACTAATTTCGATATTTTCCAAATAGCTTTTATGATTCGTTAAGGGGCATAGCCCACAGCGGGAGCCCTGCACAAATTTTATTAAGATTCGAAAGACTTAGAAATAATTTATACAAAATTTTGATTTCTCGTTTACAGCTTTTGTGATTCATAAAAGGGCATAGCCCACAGCGGGAGCCCTGCCCAAAATTTTCTTGAACAATAATACTTAGAAATTTTGGAGGATAAATTTTTCAAAAATTTAAAATTTTTAAGCAATCACATTAGTAAAAAGTAAAAGGGCTTAGCCCACAGCGGGAGCCCTGCACAAATTTTCTTTAGGTTAAAGTACTTTGAAATAAATTTCAAGAAAATTTTAATTTCCAGTAAACGATTGAATAAAACATAAAGGGGCTTAGCCCACAGCGGGAGCCCTGCGCAAATATTCTAAAACAAAATCGGGACTTGTAAAATTCCAAGGTAAGAAATAATTTTCAAAATGAGCGACATAGACAAGTCCGAAGCACCGACGACGAGATCAGGTGCCGTGTACAACACAGAAAACGCCGAAGAGCGTGATATAACTCAAGGTAAGCAATTAAAGCGTACACCGATCTCCGCGAAAAGGTTTGTAGCAGATTATAGTCTGGAACCGAGAAAGCAAGAGGACGCGAGACGATCGATTGTTTTTACCAGCGCGAACGATAGTAGTGCTGATTCGGGAGATTCTACCGCGAACGCGAGTACCGCTCGAAGGAAGATTGTCGGTACGAATGCTAGTAGTATCGATAAACGAGCCGTCAGTATGAATGCTAGTAGTATTGATAGGCGGAAAGACGACATAAATGCTGATAGTGTTTGTCATAGCGAGGAAAGCGGTGACGCGAGGTTCAGACGTAGATCCGCGAGGTCAAATGATTGATTTATTGTTAAAACTCCGCGTAAGTTTAGATGAACTAACGAAGCGCGTCGAGAGGTGCGAAACGGGTAAGATAAGCGAAGGAACGTCGATACCAATAAAAAACGCGAACGTAACACCGGATAACGAATTAAAGAACCGGGAAATCGCGACGACAAACCTCGTTGAAAACCGTGTGCAATTACAAAAGGGCGGATATTTGAGAAATCCATTCAAGGATATAGAATACGTGGGTGACCCCGAGCGTCACAACCCCGTTAGATTTCTGCAGAAGTTTGAGAGAATCGCTTCGCACGAGAATATCAAGGAACCCGACTTGATATACTTCTTCGAAAAAACGTTGAAGAATAACGCGAATACGTGGTTC
>NW_017278777.1:0-1015 GCF_001594065.2 Cyphomyrmex costatus | reverse complement strand
AGATCAAAACAAAGCTGTAAATACAGAAGATCGAAAACTCCAGCGTAACATACGAAGAAGATTAAAAGTTCTACTGTTGGATATCCAGGACAGATTGGAACGACAAGAAAGAAACAAAATGATCGAAGTGACAATGAGCAACGACCGCGATCGAGAAATTCGACAAGCGGAATATGAAAAACAATCCGAATTAAACAAAATTCGAAGGAAAATATACTTCCAGGACGAGCGAAAAGCTTGGAAAGTTTCCAAAAATAAACAACTCGCAAAGAAAAGAGTTAAGTATGATAGACAGGTCGCGAATGGTTTAAACGCGACAAACGTAATATCTCACGAGAAAATAACTCGTAGAGAAAGAAGACCAATGACAATCCAACTACAGAAAATCAGCGATTGCAAAGTAAAGACTGGCGACAATGTTAATAATAGAAATATAAAAATTAAGAGAGAAAGTGGTAGACCTGCTAAACAAAACGGGAATGATCTCAACTTAGAAAATAATGAAAAAACAAATGAGAGAACTCTTCGTAGCAAGGAGAAATACCGGAAATCTCAAAAGTCAACGGTGAATGAAAACTGGCGACAAAATAATCACGAAGATCACAATTACGCGCTGAAGCGTACGAATAGCGATGGATGGCACAAATTGCAAATTCCACGAGTTAAACATTCGAATAGAAGGAGAAAGGTGACAGAAGATCCCCAATCTCAGATAAAGAATAAACGTCGTTATAAGTATGACGAAAGTACGTTTCCAGATGAGGAAATCGCTATCAGACACAGTACTCGTAGAAAACGAAGCCTATCGACGCAGAGGCACGATAGAGAGTATTGTACCGCAGAATTATGCGTAATGAATCAAGAATACGATGATTCGAGAAAATTGATAAGATACGATAAAAGTAACCGTTCGCAAGTTGCGAAGCGTGATATGGGTCAAATAGAAAACGCTCATAATCAATGTCAAGATTATAGAAAACGAGATTATAGAAGATTTAAAAGATTAAACATTCCT
>NW_017278776.1:0-299 GCF_001594065.2 Cyphomyrmex costatus | reverse complement strand
CGAATCGCCTTCGTCTAGCTTTCGCTGTTCCCCTCACCTCACCGCTCCGTGCGCAGAACAATGTCATTCGATTGTCATGGACATTTCGTTCGACTGCACGCGGAGCGGCGCGGGGGACTATGCAACTTTCGGTTGATTTTCGAATCATTTACGACTAGCTTTCGCTGTCCCCCTCACAACACCACACCGCACATAATATATTACTACGAAAAGCAACTGTTTTATATTTATTTAATAATTTTAAAAAACAACAATAAGTGAACGACCCTTACGAGCAACAATTAGATCTTAAAAATTAA
>NW_017278775.1:0-752 GCF_001594065.2 Cyphomyrmex costatus | reverse complement strand
CGAGCATAACCTGTTCGCGTCATCTCACTGATCGCACTCTATTTTCCTATTGGCGGATGCAATAAATCTAACGCATGCGCACAACACTCAAAGTACTCTTAGAAAGAGAGGAAAATATATATTCCCGCACCGTGGTTCTGGGACCGCTTCCTCTCACTCCCTCTTATAGGCACTAGCCATATAGTAGTATTACATATATGGCTAACAGTGTGTCTTTAACCTCAACTTCAACGTAGAGGTTATAATCGTTTTAAGATTTGCGTATTTTTAATTTAATAATATAGATTAATTATTTAATCGTGTTCTGTATCAGAAATTAAAATGTGGCTACTGCTCTTACATCATGCATGGGTCTTGCGCAAACGTTCTTGCACACCATTGCTTTTCAACATTTGATGAAAATCTGCATGCTATTAATGTAGACAGCATGAAGGAAGATATAAGGAGACTCCACTCGATCTCGCCAGTCTACAAGACATGAACCCATTTTAGGTTTCGAGTTCCGTTTCCGATTCTCGACACTCGCAGCGCTCGTGAATTTAGTAGTGCTGCGCATAATGAGTGCGAGTAAGAGAAATTACCTAAAATGGGTCCACTTTTATTTTACGGAGTGGAGTCTCCTTATATCTTACTTCCTGGTAGACAGCAAAGCGGTTGTCACAATGCGTGGGAGCACAGACTTTTGCATAAAGGCTTAAACACAATAGGCAATAGGAACAGGGAACAGAGAATAAGAGCTGTCCAATCAGAGC
>NW_017278774.1:0-635 GCF_001594065.2 Cyphomyrmex costatus | reverse complement strand
AGCGGTGCGCGAGATAAGGCACGGACCGCTTCGGCTGGCCCGGCTCCACGTCAAAACAAGGGGAAGATAAGCGGCGCGGAACGCGTCAGCCCGACGTCGAATGCATTAATTGAATCAATGAATATTTGACGCGCACTCAATTTGATGAGTAAAATTAACAAACCTGTATTATATAATTGTGTTACTATAATTATTTGAAGTCGGTTACTGTCTTTCCTTTGAATTAATTAATTGCTTCACTTCCTTCCTGTCAGTAATGTTGAATGGCTAGCTGTCAGCTGCTTTGTTCTTGATCACTGATTTTAATTTAAAGTTCAAAATAAGGAAGGATGGTTTAGGATTATCAATAGAATTATAAAATATAATTTTTGAAAGGAATATATTTTATCTTTAATATATATAATTGTAGAATATGATTACAGAATAATAAGATATATTTATTATATAAATGTTGTAGCGATTAACAATTATCTGAATTATAGTAAGTTACAATCACTGTTTAAGGGTAACGTTAAATATAATTGTAAGAAGAGAGTATGGTAAGTATTAAACGTTGAGTTAATATCTAAGGCTTGGGATATGGAACAAAGAATGTGACGCCTCGCTAGGAAGCGGAGTATACTTGGATTAGAGAG
>NW_017278773.1:0-345 GCF_001594065.2 Cyphomyrmex costatus | reverse complement strand
TTTGACAAAAATAATTCATTGTAAGAAATAGGATACTTTGCTGAATAAAAAGAGAAATTTTCTCCAACATTATGGCAACATTAGCCAGTGTCCATAGTTGGTTTTTGTTCTTCGCAATAAGAATTAAATATATTTGGATAAGTGTGTGGATTACTGTGAGAAAGTAACACAGCATTATAATTAACATTTGTATAATGAACACTTTGTTGAGTTTACGTGACGTAAGGCATAATTGTTGATGGACGTGCCTGTAAATAAATCATAATTGCTACAAATAATCATACAATAAACACACGTACAAAAAGTAAAAAACGGATCATATTTTTAGTGTAGAATTTTATGTAA
>NW_017278772.1:0-536 GCF_001594065.2 Cyphomyrmex costatus | reverse complement strand
ATCCTTCGTCTTGCAATAATTGATTTATAATCATTGGTTCTGGTTCCGCAACCACATTATCATCGATGATGACTGGATACTCAAAATTATCATCTTGAAGTAGACAGATGTTGTGTAAGATGCAACAACTTACTATATAGTATGGAATCAAATCTGTCCTTCGCATAGGTAGTTTATCCAAAAGACATCTCCATCTTCCTTTTAATAATCAGATTGATCTCTCTACTATCATTCTAGTTTTAGAAAGTACGTTATTGTAATTTATTTCCTGAGCAGTTAAATGACCATTATCTTTATAGGGTACCATAATGTGTTTTTGCAATACATAAGCTGAATCTGCGATAATGTGAGTATTATTTGGGAAATATTCATCATTACATCTTTGTTGTAGTCCTGAGTATTTAAATACTCTCATATCATGCACGGACCCAGGAAGGCCAGCATAACAGTGCAAGAATTGCAATTTATGATTGCATACAATCTGTATAAACAATTATTTTAAATATTAAAAAAATACTACGTTAATATAAAATTTT
>NW_017278771.1:0-434 GCF_001594065.2 Cyphomyrmex costatus | reverse complement strand
GACTGTCATTCTGTTTTTTAATATTAAGCATTTCTGAGATGAGACGCTTATTATAACAAGGCTTTTCATCAAGAATCCGAATGTTGTCCCAATCGAAATCATGTCCGTATTGTAAACGATGGTCAATTATCACTGATTTTGAATTAGTATTCCTATGAATATGGTTTTTATGTACATTAATGCGTGTATCTTTAATTGTCTATTTGTCTGTCCCACGTAAAAGGCATTGCAATTATTACAATTTATATTGTAAACAACATTAGACTTAGAAGTGGTGACTAAGGGATCTTTATGTACTTTTTTTATGTATTTATTTAGTTTATTGAAACTGAAATAAGAGATCTTGATATCATTCTTATTAAATTGTTTGTATTTTTCGGTTAGATTCAGTGAACCATGTTGTAAGAGTTTTAAATATTTCATTATTATTATAA
>NW_017278770.1:0-205 GCF_001594065.2 Cyphomyrmex costatus | reverse complement strand
AACTCTTCTTTTCATTTATTTTTTTGTTAACGAAGTATATTATTCGTTTATTTATACAAAACGCCTAATCTTTCCGTCGCAATGAAACTTATAATTGTATTTTTAAAACTTATTAAAGTATTTACACAAAAAAGTTTAAAAGTTTAATTGTCATTACATACTTTTCAAATTTTAGTATTGTAACAAGAAAATGATAAACAAATAA
>NW_017278769.1:0-522 GCF_001594065.2 Cyphomyrmex costatus | reverse complement strand
TATGTACCAATGCAGTAGATGTATAATATTCTACAATACATCTACTTTTATAGAAATATATATCAAAATTAGAGTGAATTTTGATGATCCTTGTTGTTATTATAGCTACGTAATTTTATTAAATTATTGATATCATGTAACTGTTTTTTTTTAAACGCCGCTAAAAAATAAGACGTAGGTTATTATATTTTTGTCTATATTACTCATTTCTTATGTAGTTTATATTTTTAATTAATGTTGCCTATATTAAGTAATAGTACAAAATATTGACGAGATACAATTTAAGCGACCAGTTCACATTCCTCAACTCTTCCCTATGTGCTTTAAAAATATGTACGAGTTTTTGGTTTTACGCTCGCCAATTCAGCACTTACTGACCAGAGTACGAAAAATCTGTCAAGGAAAAGATATTTTAAACTCACATAAATAAAAAAACATTTGGAGCTTAAAATCAATTCACTATCTGCTGTTTAATTGACACTTTTTACTCTTGCACCATTGGTATAATATGTATCGAAACAA